>NC_057804.1:225718638-225956395 GCF_018294505.1 Triticum aestivum | reverse complement strand
CCGATCTTTTCCTCCGGGGATCCCCACCCCACCGTCCAATGAACGCCCCCCAACCGCCGGTGACTTCCAACCAGAGGTCTCACGACTTCGAATACCCACCGACCACTAATTTATTACCATTTATGTCCTTCATATACGCGCTGACGGGTGGGCCCTATGGTAATGTGCGCTGTTGAATGTGGACCATTTGACTGGTCAGTTGATCGTGCTATCAACAAATTACGGAGTTGTATGGTGAGCCAGTGACCGTATGATCACCCTAAAATATACACCTATTTTATTAACAGAGTACAGACTCAAACTACCATTTCTTTCTTTCATATACGGGCTGACAGATGGGCCCCACGGTTACGCGCCCCGATGGTGCAACACTAGTTGCACTGCGTGGAACATTTGACTGGTCAATTGATTGTGTCATCAACAAAATACGGAGTTGTACGGGTGAGCCAGTGACCGTGTAATCATGACATGTATTTGTTTAACATGGTACAGACGCAAGGGCTCATATATACGCGCAAGCACTCACCGCTATAAGCGCACACACGCGAACCCTACCCCTATGAGCACCTTCGAGAGAGTGGGCCAGCATATATGATCTTGAGATTTTACGAAGTCACCATAGGTGCCTCATAGTCGAGTGGAACGTCTCCTCCCACTGAACGTACATCGCCGGAAAATACTGAAATTAACACAAGATAAATGCGAGCACCGGGACTTTAACCTTGGTGGGCTTGAGAAACCACTGTCCTCTAACCATCCAACCACATGTTGGTTAGTACGACAAAATGTATGTGGTGACCGTGATGAGCTTATTCTGAAGTCCAGTGACCATATCGTGCTTTCGCTTCACATACAATGACCGTAAGTGTCGTCAACAAAATACGGAGCACGCATCAAATGCAAAGTCTGTGAGTGTCATCAACAAAATATGGAGATGTATCGTCTGCTAGATACCGTTGTACTATTGTATATGCTTATTTTCTTAGTGGCCGATTGCGTGTGTGGTGTGGTGGGCACATCATTTCTAGTTGTGGTGGGTCAACAGGAAGACTCATGGGTCGGTTCCATCCCGCACCACATATAGGTTGGACCGAGACGTGTTATACGAAGACCCATGTGGAGGACTCGGCGTACAACACGAAGCTACCAGAGTCGCATAGGACTCTATCCCCACTGGTGATAAGCCGCCTATATATGATTTGTAACCCTAGGCCCTTAGTATGTTATACAAGCTTGGGGGCTAGTTCGTCGATATTATACACACACGCACAATGCCTGGTATTCACGTGTACTTTGTACACACCCCTATCACTAATATAAAGTACCAGGAGTAGGCTCTTTCTTCAACTGCAAGGGTCCGATCCAAACTAGGGTAAAACTTTGCCTCGTATTACCATCCAGCCTAACAGCCAGGGATATCCTACTGAATGATACGATGAAATCATATCTGCCAACTAAGAGAGAGGTCTGTCGGGGGGGCAATGTGTGCGAGAGAGGCCTAAATAATGTGCGTGCGGGAGACACGTAGGCACATATATGTGCGTATAGAGGGCTAGTAGAGACCGTGCATTTGTATATATGCATGTGAGAGAAATAGTGTTTCCCAACTGAGATTACTGAAAAGAGTGGTACATAGTAGTCAGAAACAGAGAGAGAGAAATAGAGAGACCATGTGCGTGAGACACCCCGACACCCTGAGGGAGATTGTGAGCATGTGTGAAAGAGAAATGCTGATGCATATAAAGTGTGTGCACTTAGGCGTTAGATAGAGAGAGAGATATAACGCATTTGTGAGAACGGGGCGAGGCATAGTGCATCTACATGTAAAAGGAGGTTCTACGCATTAAATTAAAATAGAAATGGCATTATTATTTTTGGATGAGATCATGAATTTTGCAAATTGCGTATGGACAAAAACCGGTCTATCAGACACCCATACTCTATTGAATTCTAGCATGTGCATGTGTATATTTCATATTATCGATCCATAGAGTGAGAGCGGTTTGAAACACAGGCAATGGATGCTTTTGCAATTCATATATAAACATTAATTAGTGCACTCCATGTTGTTGGTGTGAAGCACTTTATACATTTTTCACTTGCATGGATACATTCCAAATTGCTAGCTACGAAATAGAATACATGTCGAATTCAACATAAAGGGGGTTTCGAAGATTCGAATTCATAGGAAGTGCATTCATCTATTTGAACCTGAGATAATGGCATTTGTAAATCAGATGTAAAAGGGGGCATCAATCTTTGTTGTGAGTTTGAACATGCTATATATATTCATACGCATATCTAACTTTTTTTTGCAACCAAGGAGATTATATCTGGAACCATGCATGAACTGAGGTAAGTTGCATATTTTTTAATATATACTCGTGTACAATGTACATTCAAATGTACCCCCTCCATTCCAAAATAATCGTAGCTTTAGGATTTTGAAGAGTAAAGATTTGTGAAGTTTGACAAATCCTGAAAGTTCAATTCAAGAGAACCGAAAACGTTAATGCTTCTGCTCCCAAATATTGAACGAAGCGCCAAATAGGCCTCTGTTCACCCAAAACCGCGCGAGACTAATGTTTGGTGGTAGGAAATTACTGTCCTGACTCTGGCCCGTGTAGCCTATCGGCCCGATGTCCAAAGGTCTAAACCGGGGTAGGTTTGTAACTTCACCAAGACGCCAGTCTCAACCGCCTCTGAGAAGCATTCATACGAAGTGGGCGCCTAAACACCCATGAGCTCGGCCGAAATCTATCCCGCCCATATTTGGGACACCTGACATGACTGTCCTACCCCCAACCCGCAATATGTCCGAAATTTTAGATGGGGGCAAAGTTTGTAACTTTCCCCAAATTTCAAACAAGCGCGTGTCAAACCGAAACATTGTTCCCCATAGTTCCCCGCCTCCCTCCGTTTCCCCATTCATACTCCATGGGCGCAAAAACGCCCTCTCCACCAGCCGCGAAACCCCAGCCTCCTCCGTCCTTCACCCCATAGCGGCCAATCCACCGTCGCCCTCCACCATCACACCGGAGCCCGTACCCCGACGTCCTCGTCCAACGCAACCGCAACCGCAACACCCTCAAGAACTTAGCAGCTGAAGCCGAGGCAGAGCTGCCTCCACGACGCTGACGCCGATGTGCGCCGTACCAGAACCACTCCGACCACGCCGTCCTGCGCCTCACTGCTGCGGCTCCACTGTCGCAACCGTCCACCGCACTGGAGCTGTTCCCGCTACGCCGTCGTTCGCCACCTCGGATCTGCTTCCCCGTCGATGACAGACGGCCACCGCACCATACTCAACAACTTGTCCATGGGTTCGTCCAAGGCTGCACCGTCCTCCACAACTTCTGATTTCCGGTGAACAACAAGAAGATCGTCGGAAAAACAGAAGGAGGACACAACTCTGCCAGCAGAAAGAGGTACTCCTCTTCCCTTACTCGTGCAAATCTTACGTCTCTGCTCACACCGTATTCATCCCACGAAAGAAACTAGTTGAGCGCTTCTTACTGCATCTTCTTCGTAATACTAAATGCACAAGGTTTCCTCCCGTTTACTATTTCACCTTTGCTAGAGGTCAGTAGCCCGCATGGATTTCAATTCAGGGTCAGTCGAACCGCAATTAAAAGAAGTAGCACCCGCTTAGGCGGGAAGAGCACCTAGTCTGCCTGTTCCCCGGGGAAGCGGCGCATCGGTGTCTATCATAGGGGTGTGGGGCGCAGGAGCTGCTTGCGCCTGATCTGGAGGTTGGCGGGGGTTGAATGGATGGCCGGGGGCGGTGCCAAGCACGGCGGTGCGGTGAGGTCGAGGAGAGGGCGCAGGCAGGGGAGGAATACTGGGCCGGTGGTCGCTGGCGTTTCGAGGAAGATCGTCAACACTGACTGGCTGGAGGTAGATGAAGGCGATCTGCCCATTCTTTGTACATCAGACGGTGCAAAAAAAATGGACTGACCTATTTGCTTTCAGTCGACTATTATTTTCATAGAATCCTGTAGTAATTTAGTGTGCCATGCATGTTGTAGAGCTATCATATGTCTCCCGTCATTTATTTCTCACCGACCTACTATCTGCTACCTTTACACTGTACTAATTGTGCACACACTTCACCCATACTCACACTATTGTTTATTTATGCATGGGTATTTCAGACTCTGACGCAGTGTTGATGAATGCAGAAAAGAAAAGACAGAAGTCGCTCCAGTGTAATTTGAAGATAAGCACTAAGTGTTTTAGCGCTCTAATGGGTGCAGTGTTAGCAGTTGGAGACAGTAAACATAGCTCTGCAGTTGATGATCTCAATTGCCACACACAACCATCCCAGGTGATTGCTTTAACTTCGCGCTGTCAAATGTGGTTGCATGTTGCATATGGTGTCTAGCTTGTATTGCTTCCAATTTGGTTAAATTGCATCTGCTTACTTTACACATTATACCTTTGATAATGACATGCCTTTCTGTTTTTGATACATACTACATATGTCTATTAACCATGTTCGTACATCAAACTAATGCTCTTTTGTATCCCTCGTCAATCACTTATGATGAGACAGTCACCCCAGTGGGTTACTGTGAGACGCCCTACTCGTTTAAAGAGTGCAGTGTCATCCTCCCCACATGATTCTCAAGAAACAGCAAGGCTAAATGAAGATAGTCAACGTAGCTCTCTAGTTGATCACCGCAATTCCCCCACACCACCATCGCAGGTGCTTGCTCTTACTTGGCAGTGTGATATGTGGTTGCATGTTGCATATGGTGTCTACCTTGTAATGGTTCTAATTAGGGTAAATTGCATCTGCTTAGTTAACACATTATACCTGTGAATATGACATGCCTTCCTGTTTTTGGTACATACTACGTCTTTCTATTAACCATGTTCTTACATCAAACTACTTTTCTTGTGTATCCCTCATCAATGCTCCTAATTTGTTAAATTGCATCTCCTTAGCTTACACATTATACATGTGAATATGACACGCCTTCCTGTTTTTGGTACATACTACATCTGCCTATCACACCATGTTCTTATATCAAACTACTCTTCTTGTGTATCCTGCGTCTATCGCTTATCATGAGACAGTCATGCGCGTGGGTTAATATGAGACGCAATACTCTTATAAAGAATGCAATTTCATCCTCTCCACATGATACTCAAGAAACAGCAAGCCTAAATGAAGATATTGAACGTAGCTCTGTACCTGAAGACCGCACTTCCCCTACACCACCATCACAGGTGCTTGCTCTAACTTCGCAGTGTGATATGTGGTTGCATGTTGCATATGGTGTCTAGCTTGTAATCTTCTAATTAGGGTAAATGCATCTGCTTAGTTTACACACTATACCTGTGAATATGACATGCCTTCCTATTTTTGGTACACACTACATCTACGTGTTAACCTTGTTCTTACATGAAACTACCTCTCTTCTGTATCCTGCATCAATCACTTACGATGAGTCACCTTTATTCGTTGCATATTGCATATTATTTCTAGCCTGTTGCCATGTATTGCTTCTAATTTGGTCAAATACATTTGTTAGAGCATCCTTTTAATTTGGCAGAGTGATATTGGTTTCATCTCTCATATGGTTTCTAGCTTGCATCGATTTTAAAAAGTTCAAGCACCTTTTGCTTAGTTTACACTTTATACATCATACATGTCAATATGCCATGCCGTCCTGTTTTTCGTACATATTCCATCCTCCTATCATGCGGCTACCTTACATGAAAGTAGTGTTCGTCAGTATCATGCATCAATGAGTTCTGAAGAGGAAATTTTATTCTTTTTCTTGTGGGTTTGACTTGACAAGGCAAAATCAAGAAAGAGGAAGGAAATGAGTAAGGAAGGCGATGATGGTGGTCCTCTGCAGCAATGTAAGTAGAGCATATGTACTGATTCTCCTTGTATTGATAGTGCATTACAAGGTCCAAGTCTCCGCTCCCCTACTCCACCATCCAAGGTGCTTTCTCTAACTTGGCAGTGTGATATCTGGTTGCATGTTGCATATGGTGTCTAGCTCGTATTGCTCCTAATTAGTGTAAACTGCATCTTCTTAGCTTACACATGATACATGTGAATATGACACGCTTTCCTGTTTTTGGTACATACTATATCTGTCTATCACACCATGTTCTTACATGAAACTACTCTTCTTGTGTATCCTGCATCGGTCACTTATGATGGGACACCTTTAAGTTGGCAGTGTGATATTGGTTTGCGTCTTGAATATGATTCTAGCATGTATTGCTTCTAGTTTGATGAACACCACCTATGATGAGACAATTTTAACTTGGCAGAGTGATATTGATTGCACCTTCCATATGGTGTCTTGCAGTGTTTCTAATTTGTTGAAGTGCCTTCTGCTTAGTTACCACATCATAGGTGTGAATATGTCAAGCCATCCATTTTTTCGTACATATTCCATCCTCGTATCATGACTTTGCCTTTCATCATAGTAGTGTTCATCTGTATCATGCATGAATGAGTTCTGAAGAGCGAATGATATTCCTTTTTCTTGCATATCCTGCATCAGTCACTTATGATAAGGTACCTTTAAGTCGCCACTGTGATATTGGTTGTGTCTTGCATATGATTTCTAGCATGTACTGCTTCTAATTTGTTGAAACGCCATACAGTTTGAACATGGCATAGTGATATTGGTTGCATCTTTCATATGGTGTCTAGCTTGCAGTGCTTCTAATTTGTTGAAATGCCTTCTGCTTAGTTACCACATCATAGGTGTGAATATGTCACACCATCCTGTTTTTCATACGTATTCCATCCTCACATCATGTGTTCGCCTTTCATCCGAGTAGTGTTCGTCAGTATCATGCATGAATGAGTTCTGAAGAGCGAATTTTATTCCTTTTTCTTATCGGTTTGACTTCACAATGCAAAATCATTACAGCTGAAGGAAATTAGTCCGGCAGTGGATGATAGTGGTCCCTCGGAGCAACTCAAACAGGGGGTCTCTACAGATTCCACTCCGCCATCCTCCCAACAAGATTCGCAAGAAAATACAAGGCTGGACAGTCAACGTAGTTGTGTAGATGATGAGCACATCTCCCCTACTCCACCATCACAGGTGCTTGCTCTAACTTGACACTATTATATGTGGTTGCATGTTGCGTATGATGTCTAGCTTGTATTGCTTCTAACTTGAATTGCATCTGCTTAATTTACACATAATGCCTGTGAATATGACATGTGTTCCTGTTTCTAGAACATACGTGTACATGATGAGCACATCTCCCCTACTCCACCATCACAGGTGCTTGCTCTTACTTGGAACTGTTATACGTGGTTGCGTTTTCCGTATGATGTCTAGTTTGTATTGCTTCTGATTATGTTGAATTGCATCTACGTAGCTTACAACTTATACCTGCAACGATCACTTACCCATAAGACACATTTAACTTGGGACTGTGATGTAGGTTGCATCTCGCACTGTCTTCTAGCTTGTACTGCTTCTAATTTCTTGAAATGGCACTTACGACGAGACACTTTTTACCTGATAGAGTGATATTGGTTGCATGTTCATATGGTGCCTAGCTTTCATTTCTTCTAATTTTGTTGAAATGCCTTCCTCTTACTGTTTTTCATACATATTCCATCCTCCTATCGTACGCGTGAATATGAAACGCTGTCTTTTTTTGTATATATTCCATCCTCCTATCCTGCGCTTGCCTTACATCAAAGTAGTGTTCGTCTGTATCATGCATCAACCAGTTATGCAGAGCTAATTTTATTCATCTTCTTGTTGTTTTGCTTCATAAGGCAATATCAGAAAATAGGAAGGAAAAGAGTAAGTTAGGGGATGTTGGTGGTCCTCCGCACCGACGCAAATAGAGACTCTCTAGATTTGCCACTGCTACTGCTAATGAAGTTAAAGTCCCAAGTCTACATGATGAGTTCATCTCCCGTATTCCACCATCGCAAGTGATTGCTCTAAGTTGACAGTGTGATAATTGGTTTCATGTTGCATATGTTGTCTAGCCTGTATTTCTTCTATTTTTATTAAATTGCACATGTTGAGTTTATACGTTATACATGTGCATATGACATGGCTTTCTGTGTCTAGAATACACTACATCTATCTATCATACCATGTTCTTACATCAAAGTACTGCTGTTGTGTATCCCGCATCAGTCACTCATGATTGGACGCTTTTAACATGGCAGTTTGATAGTGGTTGCATCTTGCATTGATTTCTATGTTGTACTGCTTCTAATTTTTCGAATTGCCACTTATGACAAGACACTTTTAACTTGGCAGAGTAATATTGGTTGCATCTTTCATATGGTGTCTAGCTTGCATTACTTCTATTTTCTTGAAAATCCTTCTGCTTAGTTTGCACATCGTAGCTGTGAATATGTCATGTCGTCCTATTTTTCTTACATATTCCATCCTCATATGGTTGTCTTACATCAAAGTATTGCTTGTCTGTATCATGCATCAATGAGTTCTGAAGAGTGATTTTATTCTTTTGTGTTGTGGGTACAGCTTGACATGGCAAAGTCAAAAAAGAGCAAGGGAAATAATATAGTAGGGAGTGCTGTTACTCGTCGGGTGAAATGGAAAAGGTTCTGCCATCGAGATTCTGCTGGTACTTATAGTGCAGTAGAAGGTCCAAGTCCACCGGCTAAATCTACAAACATAGTATCACCTGCTCCACCAGCTGCAGCATCCGCTTCAACTGTACCAGCATCTCAACCAATTACTCGTTCGTTTGCTCTGAGCTGGCCAGTTCCCAAGCTGCCTTCACACCTCACACTACTTCCGAAGCACTGCTGACACAACAGGACTTGGCAAGATCAGATGAACCTCATGAGCATCAACACCAAGACGGTACCTGACCGAGTCAAGTTGCAGTTGCCTGCTCCTCTATATGTACTCTCACAGTTTGATGTACACTAACACTTTCCATATTCATTGTTGAACTAGCACCACGGCGCAAGCGGAAACAGACATCAGGGATAATGCTTGACAGATTAACAAAATCTAAAGGAGGAAGAATGGAGATCCATTTTGAGGCAGGTTTAAAAAGGCCACGTGATGCTACAGAGTTAGCCAAGTTAGTAACAGAGGCAGTCGTTGCCGTTAGGTGTCATGCACGTATCCTCCCAATGTGGATCCAGTACGGGAATGAGAAAGACAATACCCAGTTTAACACCTTCCTTGACCATTTATCCGTAAGTAATGTTATTCATCGCAATTAGTAATATTGTCTTGCTCTGTCCCATACTTTCTAGCTTCCTCCTAATAAGACTCACATTCTTTTTTCAACAGATGAGGTTCAAGTTGGTTCCAAAAGATGATGCAGCTAAACAAGCATGCACTCATGTTTTTCAGTTTGCTCTGCGACAGTATTTGTACCACCTTAGAAAATCTCACTTTGAAGGCAAGGCTAACAATGAAATCGCACAAACATCTCCAGTGGAATATATTACAGATGAAGACTGGACAACCCTCGTTAAACACTGGTCTGATCCAAAGTATCAAGTAGGCTATATGTATTTGATCAGACAACATATTGAACTTGTATTTATGTATGTGCCTTACAAGTGTATATTCTTCTAGGATAACTGTTTCAAGAACAAAACCAACCGTTCTAAAGTGAAATTCCAACAGACAACAGGATCTCGTAGCTATATTGCACACTGCGAGGCTCTTGTAAATAGCTGCTACTTCCTTCTTTTTTTGTGCCATATTATCGTATCTATATTGACTTTTTCCAAATACAGAGGAAAGCTCGTGCGGACCAAAAAGAACCTGAACCGAATGCAGTGCAAATCTTCAAGGATTTCCACACCAGCAAGATGAAGGGCATGAGCACACCAGTTCAAGCCGCTGTTGTAAGTCCTTACTCCTCCTGCCTTGAACTCATTGGTACTATGATGTGTTCATTTAACTGCTTGGTTTGCATCCAATGTCAGTTACTCTGTTCACTTTTATACACAGTTGTCCTAACGTATCATTTCACCTTACATGGTTTAAAAGAGATGAAGGATATTCTTTTGGTCTTGATCTGTAATCTAGTTGTTATGTTCACATGCGCACACAATGATAAAATAGCATGTTTGTTTTATATCTGTTTTCCCATGATATGAATGATGTCATACTATGTTCATCCTACTTTAAACCATGTCTCTTTATCCTTAGATGTCAACGAATGTGAGGAAATAGACAATACAGTAGGCGTGCTATATGGGCATATGTTCCGAAATTGATTTTATTATGTAGTTGGCACTACAATACATGCTAATGTATTGCAGTGGTTCACCAAAATAAGTTATGTATAAACGTTTAACCTACTTTGTTTATTTTTATCTCATTAGTAACTTATCTGGTACACTAATCTACAAGTTCAAACTTCCAGGAAGCTATGGAACAAATGATTGAATAGCCACAACCACCTGAAGGTGACGAGGCTACTACAGGCACAATGTCACCTCTTGCTGCAGTGCATCAGTATCTCTCCACTAACAGTGCAAAAAGCACCTTCCTGCGTAATTCTGGGTTGGTTGTCAAGGTAACCTCATCCAAATCGCCTACTGAACAAAATCTTCCTGCTAGACAGGGTGTTATATCTGTACTCCAGACACAAGTCCAATCCCTAATGGACGTTGTTTCGGAAACAAGAATAGTGGTTGAGAAATGTCGTCAAGATATGAATGGTTTTGAAACCAGACTATCAGACATTCGCTTCATTGTTCAAGAGCAATGGCGGAAAAAAGGTGGAGATCGTGTTGCTCCATCAGATTCTACAGCTTGAAACATTAGCACTCAGGTCAAATGATATGTGCTTCTATACATCTGATGGTGCTTTTATCAGGAAGGACTGTAAACTTTATGCCAACAGGCCTTTTGTTGTATGGTTGGAATTTATTTTGTTGTGATACAACATTTATGATGCTGCCACAGGTTGAAGTAATTATGATGCTATTTTTGTATAGTGTAGGTTTATCTTAGTAATGTATTCGGCCGAAAGCTTCGTAGGAGCCCAACATGCCAACATTCGTCGGGCCCATTCCAATTGGGCTAAAAACGATTACGGGCTGAAATTGGCATGTAGCCCACTAAAAATATCTGGGCCTAAATCAGCATAAGCTTTCATATTTTTCTGGTAGGCCTGTTGTAAGTGCATCTAGTGCCCCTTAGTGATTTTGGTGTATTGAAGACTTATAGGTTAAGGGACTAATGTGTTTTTGAGTGTACACAGGTCTATAAGTCTATGAGGAGTTTGATATTTACAGGGAAAGTCGACCCCTAAAAATGTATATCTTCGACTGAAGACTTTGGTATTTCTGAAGACTTTCATGAAGACTTTGAAAGTGAAGAAATTGGTGTTACCGTGAAGACTTGATATTCATGCGAGGAATATGGAGCTTGAAGATTTTCGTTTTCATAGTTTTGTTTTTCTCTTTCTTGAGTCATAGGAAACACCGTACTGTTAAAGGGGGTCGAGGAAATACTAAGGAAAAATTTCCAAGTGATGCTCAACTCAAAATCCTACATCTACCAAACCCTTCGAGTGAAGCCTTTGGAAATCTCATACAGTTCAGTCAATTTCTTCATTGACAGAGACGAAGTTCTTCTGGTCACTGAGGAATTTGTTCTGACTAAGGAATTAGGAATTCGCCAGTGCGGATTGCCTACACAGCGAGGAACATGATAGCCCTGAGGAATTTGAGAGTCAACTTCTGACTGTTGCTGTGCTGCGCGCCAGCTGTCCCAAAATATCTTATCCACCTAACGGTCATATCAGACAAGGGCATTTATGTCTTATCATGTCGGGCTGCTCCCTAGGCTATAAATAGCCGCCCCCTACAACCACTAGTTGGTTGGCTGCTCCGAGAGAAACTGACACTTGTCATTTGAGAGCAACCCATCCTCCGAGGACTTTGAGCGAAAATCATCGAGTGAGGAAAAACCCAAACCCAAACACCTACAAACCCCAAAGTGATTGAGCATCACTGAAGAGATTGATCCTGTGTGGATCCGACGCTTGTTACCTTTGAAGATTGTGCTTCTTCCAGATGGTTAGGCATCATGGTCTAGAGCATCCAAGAGGAATTGTGGATCGCCGAGTGACCAAGTCTGTGAAGGTTTGGAAGTCTCCTGAAGACTTACCACGAGTGATTTGACGAGGTGTGTGTGACCTTAGTTCAAGGAGAATACGGTGAGGACTTGGTGTCCTGAGCTGCGTGCTCAGCGACTGGGTGTCCGGGACTGCGTGCCCTCGAGTTTAAATACTCAGCCGCTCCAACCAGATGTACAACTGAGACAGCAGTTGGAACTGGTCTACCAAATCATTGTCTTCACCAACCTTACTGGTTCTATTTCCTCAACTCTTTCATTTCCTCATTACTGTGTTGAGTGATTGTTCATATCTGTGTTTGAAAACTTTGACTGAAGACTTTCTCAATTTCCTCAGTTCAATTTCTTCAGTCTGTTTGTCTTCATCTTGTGTTATCCTATGTTTACTCTTTCTGTACTCTGTGATTGTCTTCATTTCATCATGATGACTATGTCTGTATCCTGTTATGTTTACTTCTGAGTACTTATTCCGCTGCTAGTAGTTCTTCGTTAAGGAATTTCCTCACCGGCAAATTCCTCAGTGAAGAATTTATAAAAATCGCCTATTCACCCCCCCCCCCTCTAGTCGATATAACGCACTTTCAATTGGTATCAGAGCAAGGTACTCCCTTGTTCTATGTGATTTTGGTTTAACCACCTGGAGTTCTAGTTATGTCGACTGCAGGATTGAGGAACGTTTCCTGCCCCATCTTTGACGGTCATGAGTATCCTCGGTGGAAGGCCATGATGAAGAAGCGACTCATGGCTATGGACAGCGAACTATGGACCGTTACCGAGATCGGTCTTACCGATCTATGCAAGATGGCTGAAGCTGATGACATTCGCAAGTACACTCTCCTCAACCTCACAGCAAAGGATGTCATCTGCACAAGTCTGTCCCGAAATCAATTCAGGAACGTCATGCATCTCAATCACATGAAGCTAATCTGGGACCGTCTCTCTGAGGTCTATGATGGACATCTAAATCGTAATGATCCTTGGCTTGATGATTGCAAGGAATCTCTCAAAGAGATGACATTTGAACCAGAATCATCATCGTCCAACTTCTGCCTTATGGCAAAAAGTGCTAAGGTAAACGAATGCTACCTATCCAAGTCCAGTGATGATGAATCTGGCGATAAATTTGGACCTAGCTATGATAAACTTGCTTCCCTTGCCACTAAACAACAAAGAGCTTTGGAAAAAGTTCATTACATGCTAAATAAGAGCGATGATATGTTGGGTGAAGAAATGGATCAGTCAAAAGCCTTGGTTGAAAGTCTTCAGGGACTCCATTCCAAGTTTGACGATCTTCAAGGTCATCATAACGCTCTCTTATCTGATCATGAGAAACTTTCTCTTGAACTTCTTCAAAGAAAGCAAGATCTTGAGAAGCTAAGAGTGAGTTATGAAGATCTTCAGAAGGATCGCGATTCATTACTTGCTCAACAAATCAGCGCTACTCAAGAAGAATTTGTTCCTCCATGCTTAAAGTGCATTGAACGTGAATCTGCTAATTCTTCACCTAAATGTTCAAATGCTTCAACTGTTACAAATTCTTCACCTTCCTCGGCTATCACTAATTCCTCATCTGAGGACATTGCTAGTATCACTAATGATGCAGGGCTGAAGGAATTGTACACGACAGGCATGTACAAAAGCCTCAAAGGGCATCAGATTCTTTGTGATGTGCTCAAAAAGCAGATCCTCAACAGAAACCCTAGGAAAGAAGGTATTGCCTTTGAGAGGAAACTCAATGCT
The DNA here is from genome assembly GCF_018294505.1 of Triticum aestivum. Taxonomy (NCBI): domain Eukaryota; kingdom Viridiplantae; phylum Streptophyta; class Magnoliopsida; order Poales; family Poaceae; genus Triticum; species Triticum aestivum. The sequence goes on along the minus strand of NC_057804.1, from coordinate 225,942,554 downwards.
GATGGAACATATTGGAAACCTGATGAGTACCCCAAAACCTCATGGGTTGCTACAAAGGGACCTCCAGTTGATCCATCTAACTTATCTGGCTTTACATGTGAATCTCCTTATTCTTCTGATGAGTCATTTGACTCCAACTATAAACTGTTCAAAAATCAGAATGGTGAAGTATTTGCTAGATATGTTGGCGCTAACTGCAGGAACTGTTCCCCTATGAAGAAACTTTGGGTTCCCAAAAGTTATGTTGAAAGTCTTCAGGTGAATGTCCTCATGACACCACCTGTGAAGAATAAGAACCCCAGATCAAACTCTTCATATGGACCTAATTCTTCATACGGATCCAAGTCCTCATACGGACCAAATTCCTCACGTGGATCAAATTCCTCAAATGGGTCAAAGTCCTCATATGATCATCATCGTGCTAACCCCTTTGTTTCACAGGGTAGAGCTAAGGGCTATGAATATGCGCATTATTCTTCAAATCATTATGTTCATAAGTCCTCGAAGAATTTCTCTGCTTATTCATATGCTTACCCTAACCCCTCTTATGTGAAACGCAATGGATTGGCTTCTATGCCACCATTCTCATATGGTGCTCGCAGAGTGATGAACTCTTTGCCACCCCTTCAGATGTGGGTGGTGAAGAAAAAGAACTAATCGCTTGTGCAGGGTCAGGTCTCCAAACGTGCCTTAACGTCTGAAGAATTTGCTGGAGGCCTGACAAAATGCCTGAAAGGACGCAGGCGAATCATGATGAAATGAACTTTCATTTCAAACGTCCACATACTGAAATATCTGTTTTACTGTTTGATGAAATTCATCTGATGAACTTGATATCATATTCTTCACTGATGAAGTATATGAGATCGTAAGTTGCACTAATTCATCTGCAGGATGATCAGCCCAAAGCCAACGAGTGGGTTCTAGATAGTGGATGTACAAATCACATGACTGGTGACAAGAGTCTATTGATGGAGGCTCCCTTAACACCATCACATCTGAAGCACATCATCTTCGCTGACAAAGGCAAAAGTCAGGTATTGGGTCTAGGTAAGGTTGCAATCTCAAAGGATCGACACATGGACAAAGTCATGCTTGTCGAGTCCTTAGGATACAACCTCGTGTCTGTCTCAATGCTTTGTGATCTCGATATGGTTGTTGTCTTTGGAAGATATCGATGTGTTGTGATCATGGAAGCTGACTATTCCAAAGTATTCGAAGGCTTTAGGAGAGGAGATCTGTATATTGTTGATTTCTCTACAGGACCACAACCAGCAATGTGCTTACTTGCAAAAGCTTCAGAAGGCTGGCTATGGCATCGACGACTTGGTCATGCTGGCATGAGGAATCTGAACACGCTTGCGAAGAAGAATCATGTCATTGGCATTGAGAATGTCAAATTCCTCAAGGATCACTTATGTGGAGCTTGTGAAGCTGGAAAGATGACCAAGGCCAAGCATCCAGCAAAGACTATCATGACCACTACTCGTCCATTCGAATTACTTCACACGGATCTCTTTGGTCCTAATCATTATTCTGCTATTTCGAATGATGCATCTCTATATGGCTTTGTTATTGTTGATGACTATTCTCGTTACACATGGGTACACATTGTCACTTACAAACATGAATAGCAGGAAATCTTCAAACGATTTTCCTCGAGGGCTTCAACCAACTTTGGTGTGAAGATCAAGCACATCAGAACTGACAATGGGACCGAGTTCAAGAATTCCGGTCTTGATGGCTATCTTGATGAACTTGGTATTACTCATGAGTTATCTGCTCCTTATACCCCTCAGCAAAATGGTGTCGTGGAGCGCAAGAACAGAACCCTTGCTGAAATGGCTCGCACTATGCTTGATGAATACAAAACGCCTCGTCGTTTTTGGATTGATGCAATTGATACTGCGTGCCACATCATCAATCGGGTCTATCTTCACAAATTCTTCAAGAAGACTGCCTATGAACTCCTCACTGACAAGAAACCCAATGTGAGTTACTTTAAAGTCTTCGGTGCTAAATGTTGGATTAGAGATCCTCATCACAATGCTAAATTTGCACCGAAAGCACATGAAGGTTTTATGCTTGGTTAAGAGTCTTCAACAATGTTCTTCACAAGGTTGTTGAAACTGTAGATGTGCGGTTCGACAAAACTAATGGCTCGCAAAGAGAGCACCTACCTTCTGTGATAAATGAACCAGAACCTGAGGATTCTATCAAGTTCAAGGTTACTGAGGATGTTATTCCTACCGAAGAATCTGTTGAAGAATTCATTCCAGAACGTGAAGAAAATCGATCGGGTGCACCTGATGAAAATGCTGAAGAAAATGGTGCTAAAGAAAATGCTAATCAAATTCCTCAATGACAACCAGCTCATCCTCGCATTGCAAAAGAAGTGCAAGTTGAAAAGATCATCGATGACATTCGAGCGCCAGGTCCTCTCACACGCTCAAAAGCTTCACATTTATCTAACTTTTGTGGGCACTATGCTTTTGTCTCTATTACAGAGCCCACTAAGGTAGATGAAGCTTTTCTGGAGCTTGAGTGGATTCAGGCCATGCAAGAAGAATTACATCAGTTCGAGCTCAACAATGTCTGGGAACTGGTCAAACGTCGAGATCCTCGCAAGCATAATATCATCAGCACAAAGTGGATCTACCGCAACAAGAAAGATGAAAATGGCCTTGTGGTGAGGAATAAGGCACGACTTGTAGCTCAAGGCTACACACAGGTTGAAGGAATTGATTTCGATGAAACTTTTGCACCTGTTGCTAGACTTGAGGCTATTCGCATATTACTTGCTTATGTTAACCATCATAATATTATCTTACGGATGTGAAAAGTGCATTCCTCAATGGTAAGGTTGAGGAAGAAGTATATGTTGCTCAACCCCCAGGTTTTGAAGATCCAAAGAATCCTGACAAAGTCTTCAGACTCAACAAGGCCCTTTATGGCCTCAAGCAGGCCCCTCGGGCGTGGTATGACACTTTGATGGAATTCTTCATGAAGAATGGCTTCACACCCGGTTCACTCGACCCTACTCTCTTTACTAAATCTTATGATGGTGAACTGTTTGTGTGCCAAATATATGTTGATGATATTATCTTTGGTTGTACTGACCAATGTTATAGTGATGAATTTGCCTATATGATGAGTGAAGAATATCAAATGTCTATGATGGGAGAGTTGAAATTCTTTTTAGGTCTTCAAATTCGTCAACAACACAATGGTATATTCATATCTCAGGAGAAATACCTCAAGGAAGTTCTGAGGAAATTCGGCATGCAAGACTGCAAAGGCGTCAAAATTCCTATGCCCACAAATGGCCATCTATGCATTGATGAAAATGATATTGACTTCGATCACAAGGTATAGCGCTCCATGATTGGTTCGTTATTGTACTTATGTGCATCTAGGCCAGGTATAATGCTTAGTGTTTGCATGTGTGCCTGATTTCAAGCTGCACCAAAGGAATCACACCATAAGGTTGTGAAGCATATTCTTCGATATCTAGCTCACACACCAACACTAGGATTATGGTACCCCAAGGGCTCTACTTTTGATCTCATTGGATATTCTGACTCTGACTATGCTGGTGATTGTGTGGACCGCAAGTCAACTTCTGGTACTTGTCATTTCCTCGGACGATCTTTCGTCTGTTGGTCCTCGAAGAAACAGAACTGTGTATCACTGTCTACTGCAGAGGCTGAGTACATTGCTGCCGGTTCTTGCTGTGCTCAACTGCTATGGATGAAGCAAACCCTCAAGGACTACGGCATCAACGTGAAGAATGTGCCTCTCCTCTGTGACAATGAGAGTGCCATCAAGATTGCTCACAACCCAGTTCAGCACTCGAAGACAAAGCACATACAGATTTGTCATCATTTTCTTAGTGATCATGTGTTGAAGGGCGACATCTCCATCGAGCACGTGAAGACTGAAGAACAGCTAGCCGATATCTTCACAAAGCCCTTGGATGAGAAGAGATTTAGCAAGTTGCGGTGTGAGCTAAATATCCTAGAATCTTTGAATGTTCTTTAAAAAAGGACACACATCCTGACACTTATGCAAAATTGATGACTTAGATGTGCAACACATGAAGAAACGTTCTTCTTCAATCAATGAAGAATAACACTCTAAGTGTGAAGAAATTAATGAAGAATTTGATTCTCAGAACCCTACGACAATTGTACGCGGTGTCTGAAATCATCATTCTTATACGGTGGGTCACACCACCTCCAAAGTGGAAAATCTTCATTTTTGAAATTCCTCAGTTTTTGAAATTCTTCAGTTTTTTCAAATTCTTCAACTTTGCAAAATCTTCAATGTTTCCATCGTTTTTCTACATTGACTATATATATGAGTTTATGTCCTCTACAGCATTCACTTATGGCTATTTCTTCAAGTTGCATTTTCTGCCAAGTGAATGTGATCGGACCCTTCCCCCTCTATGCTATACTCAACCCAATCTATTCACAAATTCTTCATGTGCGTTCTATTTGAAACTCGTTCAAAATCTTCATTGTGTCCTTGTCAGCTGAAGAATTTGCAAACGAACTTTAAAATTAATCTTATCAAAATTTTCGGTTTTACCGCTCAATCCGTTCCGGATCCCACGATAGACTTATCTATTCACCTACGATCTAACACGATCTCCACTCCTCAGTTCGTGGGTGACACATGTCAAGCGAAGGAGAAGGGTCAGGGGCAGGTTCGTCCAAAATCTTCGGGCGAACAGTTTTTCACTGCGACTATAAATACCCCCTCATCCCTTCCTCACTTCCTTTACTCCGCTCGACCGCTCTCTCTTTCGCTCGAGCTTCTCAAACCCTAGCGCCGCCGCTACTCCATCGTCGCCGGTGAGGAAGAGCTTCACTGCCTCGACCTCGTTGCCGTCGTACTTGTGCCGACCGCGGTAATCTTCACTCCGCCACCGCCGTAGCTGTCTTCCTCCGCCAAGTTAGGGCGTGGAAGATCTACACCGACGAACTTCACTATTCTGCTTCTCAATTCGTCGTGTTCTTCATCCAGGGTAATTAAAAGTTACATTTACTACCCCTTTTTGATTCAAAATTTCACAACAAAACTTCAAAGGTGTTTTATTCTTCAAATCCTCACACACAAAACACCTCACTAGTCATCTGTTCTTGATTCGTTTCTCTAAGCATCATTTTTCTTTAAGATTCCTCAATTGTGTGGATCCTTGATCTATACAACTCTGGAACCTAAGACAAAGAACGCTTAGTGAAATTCTTCAAGGCTCATCTGGTTAAATTCCTCAAACTTGTTCTTTTTGAAAAACCTTCTGGGAACGCATATGACCTCTCCAAATTCCTCGCAACTATACTCTGTTCACAGGTACTCATGTCCGCTGTTGAATCACTAGGTTCTCATCAACTTAACTCATTTGCAGCGTTCCTCGAAGAAAAGTTGCATACTTCTTCAGAAAATTCCATTGTTCAAATTCCTCATCTGAAGAATATGGCTGATGGTAAGAGGCCGCAGAAAGGAGGAAAGAAGCCTGAAGTCATGACTGCTTTTGAAATACCTAAGGACATCTATGTTGATTATTGCACACCTGATGAGGCTAAGTACAGAAAAGAAACCAAAACTCAGTGCAAGGTGCGCATACAGAAGATTGAACGGAGATGGGCAAGAGAATGGAGGGAGTACAGATATGTGACTCCAAAGTATATGAAGAAATTCGCACTTAATCCTCCATGCCCAAGAGCTCCATTGGCACCTGGCCAAAGAGCTGACCCCACCAGCATCAAGCATGGTGAGGATTTTCCTGAAGAATGGGCCAAGCGCCAAGCTAAATTGGCGAGACAAACTAAAGAAGCAGTGAGGAAATTCAATGAAGACTCTGCTGCTGCTACTGCCACTGAGGCCTCTGTCAAGCCAAGAAAATCAATGGCAAAGAAGCCTGCTCACAAGCCAAGTGCTTCACCAACTATGCCCTCACGGCCAAGTTCCTTAGCAATGCCCTCACGGCCAGAATCTTCAATGCCCTCACGGCCAGATTCTTCAAAGCCCTCACGGCCAGTACCAACTACTGCTCCTCCTACAAAGTCCTCAGCTGCTCCAGCAAAGTCCTCAACACCTGTACATTTGGCTACATGCCAAAGGACTACAGGCATATCTATTGCCTCTGTTGCCTCAGCAAGTTCCTCAGCTGCACCAAAATCTTCAATAGGCCCCACTCTGTTGAAGACTAAGGCAACGGCTAGTCGAGGTACTTGGCCTAGTCCGAAGAAGAAACAGGTCGCTTTCCACATGCCATCTGACGATGAAGCTGATGATGATGAACTTGCAAAAATCATCAAAGACCGACAAGAAAGGGCCGCTAGAGCCAAAGGCACAAATGTGCCGCTGCTTTTGGATCCAAGGGCGATCCTTGATTACATTGATCTCTGGCACAAGGATCCAAATACTCCTATGCCTGATTTCAAGTTGACTCCTGGTCAAAGTCACATGCTGACCCATTTCATCACTGAAGAGAAATGGAAATTTGAGAAGGCCAGGCAGATCAAGAAAACTCAGTTCAGAAAGGAGAAGTTCCTGAAGAATAACGTTGTCAATATGACACCTAATGAACTCCTCAAGATCCAAGCTGAAATCAAAACCCTCAGCAATGACTTCAAAGCTTACTATGCTGATTGGCAAGGACCCCAAAGTCAGGTTTGTGAAACTGACTGAGAAATTCACAAATGTTGCAGCCCCATCGCAACAAGAAATTCCTCATGCTGAAGCATCTGCTCAGCCAACTAAAGAACATGCCAGCACCGCTGATGACATTCAGGCTGCTGAAGAAAATGCTAGTTCCAGGGCTGATGACTCCATTCCAGCCACTGAAGAAATTGTCAGGGCATTCACTAGTGGTGCGCCTGAAGAAACTGAAAATTTCAGGGCAACTGCATCAGTTGTGCCTGAGGAAATTCAACCAGAAACCTCAGTTCCATCTGCGCCTACACCAACTCCAATTCTTCCATGTGCATTCGATGTGAAGAAGACCAAGGCTGCAGAGCGAGCTGTGATGAAGAAAAGGAAAGCATCCAGCCCTTCAGAATCTTCAGCTCCAAAGAAGATGAAGCCTGTGACAAGCTCTATTGAGAATCCAATTGATGATGTTCCAATTTCCACCATGTCATCAAAGGACCTTGTTCCTTTTGGTGAGGAATATGTGATCCCAAGCGGATCTAATGAAGAACATCAATCTGCTGCTTCGTCAGAGTAGGTTGATGAAGAAATTGAAGTGGATGCGATCCTTTCAACGACTGTTGCTTCCTCGCCAATGCCTCGGTTCACAGCTGAAGAGGCTGGCGTTGAAGAAATTGAAGATGAAGATGTGTACATTGGCTGCACAACGCCAGTGATGAATGATGACTTTTGGGAAAGTTAGCACCCCAATACTCCACTCTTCACCCCACTTCAACAAATACCTCAATCCCCTGCACCAACTGTTGAAATTGTCTCTGAAGAAACTCATCCCACCTCGTCTATACAAGAAGACATTCCAGCCGCTAGTGCTGAAGAAGCTACTGTTGTTGAACCCTTGAACACGTAGCCTGCTACTGAAGAGGAACCAGAAATTCCTCAGCCTGAAGAACCTGAGATTGCGATTCCAGAGGTTGTGATGCAACTCACTGACACTCCCGTGCCCAAGCCAACGGATCCATTCTCAAAGAAGCAAAAGTTCAAGGCTGAAGATTTCTTCAGCGAGCATGTGTTCTTCACTGATTATAACCCCTATGACTCTGCTCGCATAAGGAAGAGGCGTTTCTGGACTGCTAGTCAAGCAAATTTCTATTCCTCAGTACTGTTCAACAAAGACAAAGTCTTCGATCATGAACTCCTCATGTAGACATGGAGTCTCTGTCATGCTTCGAGCCAGTCCTCAGTGTCCTTCACGATGCTGGATTGCTAAATTTCTGCACTGACATCTGTGACTGGAATGAAGAACTCATTCTTCAATTCTATGCAACGCTGCACATCACAGGGAACTCTGAAGATGTGAATTCATGGGTGTTGGACTGGATGTCAGAAAATACTCACTACAAGGCACCAGCAACTGAATTGCTTCGTGCCCTCCCACTCAGTCCTCCCCTTGACGGTGCTCGTTGTGTCTACAGTGAACCTGAACTTTCAAATCATTTGATGCAAGTGCTGATGAAGCCTTTGAAGCCAGGGCAGGCTCCACGAACCAAATTCCTCGTCAAGGAATTACTATATGTGCCCTGGACTGTCTATCACATTCTGTCGAAGACAATGAGTCCTATCAAAGGCCACGACTCAAACGATGAAGAGGTCGTTGGCATCATGAAGAACATGCTTTTCAATATCATTCATGGCGTTCCCGTCAACTTCCATGATTTCTTAATGAGGACTCTGGCGAATATTGCTATGTCACCATTTGAGCTGAAGCCTTATGCACCATGGATTATGAGATTCATCAGGAAAAGGGCTTCACTAAATTACAAAGCTGACACTTTGAACCATGGCAGCTACTTGCCTCCCATTGAAGTCCTCAAACGGACATATTCCTCAGCTGATGACAAAGGCAAGGCATCTGCTATGATAGATGAAGGCATTCATCCATTGGATGGTCAATTTCGCAAGGCTGCATCCTACTCCACCAATGATGACTCTGCCACACATGACTCTGCCGCCAAGCAAAATCCTCAAGCCACAGCTCCCAGGGTGATGACTGATCGTGAGTTACTCCTCAGTCTTCATCAGAAGGTTGATTGCAATCATAAATGGGTCAAGCATCAGTTTGGTTCAATTCTTCACAACATGACCTCAACACACAATGCGGTGAAGAAAAACCAATACTACCTCCATGAAACCTTCAACCATACTTGGGCTATTCTATCTCATGTCTACAGCGCTGCAGATCTGAAGAATATGGGTCTCAAGGAAGAATTTGACTGGTCTGCACCTCCACCGAAGAAATTCAAGAAGGTCAAAGTTCCTTCCTTGGTGGCCAGCTCCTATTCTTCATCACGTGACACTGATGAAAATGAAGACTTGGACGACACTGCGGCAGGCCCAACTACTACAACCGACCCCAACAACGCTGGCGCTCCTCCATCAACCTGATATTCTTCAGGGGCGTTAGTCCTCAGTTTTGATCCTTTTGGTCATTCGATGACAAAGCGGGAGAAATTTGAGTTAGTCTTCAAGTGGGTCTATTATATGGGTGTTTTTTTGTTAAGTTACAACTCTCATTCTTCTGAAACTTTATTGGATCGAGTTGTAATCTTAAACCCGATGGTGCCCTGATACTTTTGATGCATTGTGCTTTGATACTCTCAATATGTTATTTTGCATGCTTGTTCCTCATTAATGTTACTGCACGCATGCTGAATTTCATCAGGCACCATATTTCATCATGCATTTCAAATTCTTCATATCATATGTCAAATGCGTGTATGAATTACAAGATATAGGGGGAGACCTCCATGACTCAATTCTTCAAGTGTGCATTGCTTCAAAAGCAAATTCCTCACTATGCACATCTTCAGGGGGAGTTCTTCTATATCTTGCAATCAAATTCCTCAGCATCAGTACTTACACTTCACATGTTTATCCCCGTTGAAAACTTAACCTATATTGTCATCAATCACCAAAAAGGGGGGGGATTGTAAGTGCATCTAGTGCCCCTTAGTGATTTTGGTGTATTGAAGATTTATAGGTTAAGGGACTGATGTGTTTGTGAGTGTACACAGGTCTATAAGTCTATGAGGAGTTTGATATTTACAGGGAAAGTCGACCCCTAAAAATGTATATCTTCGACTGAAGACTTTGGTATTTCTGAAGACTTTCATGAAGACTTTGAAAGTGAAGAAATTGGTGTTACCGTGAAGACTTGATATTCATGCGAGGAATATGGAGCTTGAAGACTTTCGTTTTCATAGTTTTTTTTTCTCTTTCTTGAGTCATAGGAAACACCGTACTGTTAAAGGGGGTCGAGGAAATACTAAGGAAAAATTTCCAAGTGATGCTCAACTCAAAATCCTACATCTACCAAACCCTTCGAGTGAAGCCTTTGAAAATCTAATACAGTTCAGTCAATTTATTCATTGACAGAGACGAAGTTCTTCTGGTCACTGAGGAATTTGTTCTGACTGAGGAGTTAGGAATTCGCTAGTGCGGATTGCCTACACACTGAGGAACATGATAGCCCTGAGGAATTTGAGAGTCAAATATCCGACCATTGCTATGCTGCGCGCCAGCTGTCCCAAAATATCTTATCCACCTAACGGTCATATCAGACAAGGGCATTTATGTCTTATCATGTCGGGCTGCTCACTAGGCTATAAATAGCCGCCCCCTACAACCACTAGTTGTTTGGCTGCTCCGAGAGAAACTGACACTTGTCATTTGAGAGCAACCCATCCTCCGAGGACTTTGAGCGAAAATCATCGAGTGAGGAAAAACCCAAACCCAAACACCTACAAACCCCAAACTGATTGAGCATCACTGAAGAGATTGATCCTGCATGGATCCGACGCTTGTTACCTTTGAAGACTGTACTTCTTCCAGACGGTTAGGCGTCATGGTGTAGAGCATCCAAGAGGAATTGTAGATCGCCGAGTGACCAAGTCTGTGAAGGTTTGGAAGTCGCCTGAAGACTTACCACGAGTGATTGGACGAGGTCTGTGTGACCTTACTTCAAGGAGAATACGGTGAGGACTTGGTGTCCTGAGCTGCGTGCTCAGCGACTGGGTGTCCGGGACTGCGTGTCCTCGAGTTTAAATACTCAGCCGCTCCAACCAGATGTACAACTGAGACAGCAGTTGGAACTGGTCTACCAAATCATTGTCTTCACCAACCTTACTGGTTCTATTTCCTCAACTCTTTCATTTCCTCATTACTGTGTTGAGTGATTATTCATATCTGTGTTTGAAGACTTTGACTGAAGACTTTCTTAATTTCTTCAGTCTGTTTGTCTTCATCTTGTCTTATCATGTGTTTACGCTTTTTGTACTCTGTGCTTGTCTTCATTTCATCATGATGACTATGTATGTATCCTGTTATGTTTACTTCTGAGTACTTACTCCGCTGCTAGTAGTTCTTCGCTAAGGAATTTCCTCACCGGCAAATTCCTCAGTGAAGAATTTATAAAAATCGCCTATTCACCCCCCCTCTAGTCGATATAATGCACTTTCACCTGTGGCCATAGTGGGCCTTTAACAGGCCTAAACATAATTTGGGCCCTCGGTAAAAATAGGCCGTTTACAGGTGTAAATATCTCGAGCCCATAAAAAAATGGGCCTTTAATAGACCGAAAGTGAGATTGGGCCCTAATTGTGCCAAATAACCCACTGGACTTAGCAGGCCAAAATGGTAGCCCATTTACGATGCGGATCTTTGACAGGCCAAAATTCAGACAGGCCGTAAATGCACCGACCTAATACACGGGCCTTTAACAAGCCGGAACTTTGGTCGGGCTAGATTATCGTCATTTTTATATGGGCCGTTAATGGGTCCGATATGACGTTGGGTCACATATGGCCCATGGTTTACGTCCGATGTTAACAGACCGAAAATGACAACAGGCCAAAAGTGGCCCAAATCTATAGTGGGCCTCTAACAGGCTGAATGTCAGACATTGCCGAATATGACCCAAATCCTTCACGGTCGTTTATGGGCCGAAAGTTTTGATGGCCTGTAAATGGGCCCAAATGAAGCCGGACCTTTAATAGGCCGGAAATACACCAGGCCGTAATTCGGCCCAATTACTTAGCGGATTGTTAACGGGCCAGAAGTGACCATGGGTCGCGTTGATGACAAGTTTAGGACAGGCCGTTGACGGGCCAATTTGACAGAGAATGTTGGGCCTTTAGCTGGGCCGACCCATTATGGTCTGCAGAATCTTGTGGGCCTTTAGCTTGGCCGGCCCATTATGGTCTGCAAAATCGTGTGGGCCTTTAGCTAGGCCGGCCCATTATGGTCCGCTAAATTTTGTGGGCCTTTAGCTGGGCTGGCCCATTATGGTCTGCTAAATCTTATGGGCCTTCGGTTGGGCCGGCCCATTTAAACTTTGTGGGCCACTTTTGGGCCAGTCCACGTGTCAACATATCATAGGCCCATCTTAACTGTTGGATGAGTGACACCTATGCCAACGCGGAGCTGACGCGTGGATCCGTCAGCCAATGAGAATTTTACACATGGAAAATCAGCATTGGTCGTGGCTGTTAATGGGTTATCTGATCCAAAATCTGACCCGATAGCTTAACGGTGTTCCATTACGGTGGATGCCACGTGTCAGTCACCCTTGACGAAAGCACTTCTGTGACGCGCGATTTATCGTCATGGAAGTGGACACTTCCGTGATGATAATTTTGGTAATGTCATGGAACACTTCTACGACAACACATGTATGACTATCTTGATTCTGTCATAAAATCGTCATGGATGTACATGCATGACAGAAAACGCGACCTACTGTGACAAACACGTATCATCACGGAAGTGTATTTTTTTGTAGTGGAGATAGCTTTTCTAAGTTGGACAATGGGTTGAGTGAAGGTTTACAACCTTGTAATCCATCCTTCTTAACCAAATCAGTTGCATACTTTTCTTGAGAGAGTAGAAGTCCATCCTTGTGCTTCTTCACCTCAATCCCAAGAAAGTACTTCAAGTCACCAAGATCCTTTAGAGCAAAATCTGCACTCAAGTCCTTGAGTAGCCCTGTGATTGCTTCATCTAATGAGCTGGTAACAATGATATCATCAACATATATGAGAAAAATATGCATGTGTTGGACTTGTTGTAGATGAACAATGATGTGTCAGACTTTGATGGAACAAAACCAAGTGCTTGCATTTTGTGACATAGACGATAGTACCATGCCCTTGGAGCTTGCTTTAACCCATATAGAGCTTTATCAAGCTTACACACATAGGAAGGAGCAGTCTTCCTCTCAAACCCAGGAGGTTGTTTCATGTACACTTCCTCTTCCAGAACACCATGGAGAAATGTATTCTGCACATCAAGCTGTCTGAGACTCCATCCTCTGGAAACAACAATAAACAGAACAAGATGGATAGTAGCATCTTTTACCACTGGACTAAAAGTTTCCTCATAGTATATGCCATACCTCTGCTTAAAATCTTTTGCAACAAGCCTAGGCTTATAACGATCAATGGTTCCATCAGATTTCCTCTTAATCCTAAAACCCCACTTGCAATCAATCAAGTTTTTACCTTTCTGTGGGGGAACCAAGTGCCATGTTTTATTTTTCTGCAATGCCATGTCTTCTTCATGCATGGCTTTCTTCCACTTCTCATCACATAATGCTGCTTCAAGAGTGTTAGGTTCATCTCGTTCACCTGTGGAACAAACCATACCATACTTGGTTATATGCTTGTAGTTGACAGGTTGAATTACCGCTTGTTGTAGACGTGTGCGATGTGACTGCTGAGCAATCATCTCTGTTGCCACAGAAGATCCAGCAGCTCTCAAATCATTTGTAGCACCGAATCCCGAGCAGGATTCTGATCCAGCAGCGCCACCTAGCACCATAAGATTTTCTGCGGCTAAAAGTTGATGCGGGGCGCCTGGAGCAGCCGTAGAAGATCCAGGAGTGCGGGCATGCAGCTCATCATCGTGTGATGATGGCTAATCCACTCGGGTATCCGCGCCAGTCGGACCAGTGCCAAGTCCCGTGCCCTCCATGGGCCGCGCGCTGTCGCACCGCTTGTATGTCACCGGTTGGGTGGCGTACCGCACACCTCCTGGGCCACCCGGAGCCTGCCAGGTGGTGAGTGGCGATTGGTGTGGGATGGGAGATCCGGCGCAACCAGCCAACGAAGCCCGCGTGTCGCCCGTCGAGCCGGTGCTGCGCGAATCTGGGGAGGCTGTTGCATGCTCGCCTGCACCTGCCTCGTCAGAGGGTGGCGATCCCGAGGCGGATCTGATCCACTGCGCCTAGATGGATCCCGAGGAGGATCTGTGTCCTTGAGTGGAACACATAAAATATGGCTCGTCCGGATTATTTTCAGCAGCATTTTTCTCGCGATTTCCTCCTGTTTCATCAACACAAAGCTCATGCAGATCATTAGATGAGTTAGTCAACAATTGATCATCGATATTTTGTCCCCCTTTATCAAAACTTGTAAGGTGAGGTGGCAAAAGGGGGATTTCTTTTCGAGGAAGCGCGCCAGCATTAGGGTGGAGATCAGCGAACGGAAATTTTGTTTCATCGAATACAACGTCACGTGAGATGTAAACACGACCAGTGGAGACATCTAGACACTTGACACCCTTATACTGAGCACTGTACCCTAGGAAGACACATTGTTTTGATCGAAACATGAGTTTGTGATTGTTGTAGGGACGGAGATTTGGCCAACATGCACACCCAAAGACACGAAGAGATTTATAGTTAGCTTTGGTGTGAAGAAGGCGTTCTACCGGAGTTTCATTATTAATGACACGACTGGGTAGCATGTTAATAATGTGAGCGGCCGTGAGGAATGCTTCGTCCCAAAACTTGATAGGCATAGAGGCTCCTGCCAAAAGAGCAAGGCCGACCTCAACGATGTGTCTATGTTTACGTTCAGCTGAACCGTTTTGTTGGTGAGCATGCGGGCATGACACGTGGTGAGAGATGCCAAGATTTTGGAAGAAGGAGTTCAATTTTTCGTACTCCCCCACACCCAATCTGATTGGACATCAATGATTTTGTTGTCAAACTTGCGTCAACAAGAGCTTGAAAATTTTGGAAAACTTGAAACACAAATGATCTTCTTTTCAGAAGATAGATCCAAGAGAATTTACTGTAGTCATCAATGAAACTCGCATAATAAGTATGTCTACCAACAGAGTTGGGGGCATGACCCCAAACATTGGAAAAAATGAGTTGTAAAGGTTTGGTAGAAAAACTAGTAGAAATAGGATATGGCAATTGATGACTTTTAGCTCGTTGACAAGAATCACAAATAGTTTCAACATGACGCTCAACAACAAATGGGAGCTTATTTTTCCTAAGCAACTTTTCAACTAAAGAAAAAGAGGCTTGTCCTAAACGATCGTGCCATCGTGTGGACGTAAGCTTGATAGCACCACAAGCTTGTTTATTAAATCTTCTAAACTCCAGAATCAACGGGTAGAGCCCTCAAACACATCTACCTCAATAGAGAATTTCCCTCGTTGCATGATCCTTGATCAAAAAGAAATAAGGGTGAAACTCGAGAAAGACATGATTATCAATGGCAATTCGATGAACGGAAAGAAGATTTTTATGTGCACCAGGGACATGCAGAATTTTCTTAAGATGAAGTTTACGTCTAGGGGTACGAAATATTGAGTGACCAAAGTGACGTATACTCATACCTTCTCCGCTGGCTGTGTGGATTTGATCCTTGCCGCGGTATTTCTCCTTCATGGTTACCTTCTCGAGCTCATTGGTGATGTGGTTTGTAGCCCCGCTATCGACGTACCAATTTGTATCAACACCGTAGGACCCATCAGCAGCCGCAGCAACCTTATCATCATCTTGGGAGTCATCATCATCATCCTCATACCTGTACCAACAATCTTTTGTGGTGTGGCCAGGTTTCCCGCAGATCTGGCACCTTGGAGTGTTGGGACGCGTCCTGTTGCCGCTGCCGCGCCCGCGACGATGGCCCCTGCCGCGCGCCCGCTAACGAGAGGAGCCGCGGTCGTTGCCGCCGCCGCCGCCACCAGATCGCCCCTTGTTGCGGGGAGTGCCGCGTGAACGGGAGCTGCTGCCCCGTCCACGAGATGCCATGTTAGCTGAAGACTTGAAGCCGCCGCCGCTGGACCCGTGGTACTGGGCCACGCATTGGTCGAAGTTAGAGAGCATGGCGAACAGCTCGTCCAGCGTGACGGGTGTGACACGAGCGTCGAGGGCAGACACCAGAGGTTGGTAATCCGCATCTAACCCATGGATGATGTAGGAGACAAGCTCATCATCATGGATAGCCTTGCCCACTGCGGCGAGCTCATCTAGATACCTCCGCATAGCAGCAAAGTAAGAGACAACCGAGAGATTACCCTTCTACGCATTGATGAGTGAGGTGCGGATGTTGTTGATGCAGCTCACCGAGTGCGATGAGAACATGGCAGCAAGCATCGTCCAGAGCGCGCTCACTGTGGTGACCGTGGTCACCGTGACCAAGGTCACCGTGACCAAGACCTCCTTTGTGAGGTGGGCCAGTAGGTATCCAAGGACCTACTGATCCTCCCAGACCCATATTGGGTGGAGAGGGTTGGGCTATGAAGTCTCCTTGCCTTCTTTGGTGGTGATGAGGAGCTTCACCGGCTCCAGTATGGTATCATCGACGTAGCCATAGACGCCAATGCCGCGTAGTTGAGGTGTGATCTGCGTGCGCCATAGCACGTAGTTCGTGCGAGACAACTTCTCTGTGACCTGGCTATTGAGGTTGGGAGAGAGGGCACCAGAGGAAGACATGGCTAGGCTAGATGGATTCGACAGAAGCTTCAGATGGGAAAAGGAAGGCTCTAACTACCATGTGCGATAGCGGAAAACATCTTACCTCGAGAGAGGGACGTGCTTCATGTTATATAGAGGGGGCACAGCCACCCTGGTGCCGATTGGTACAAGGAGTTGTTTACAAAGAGATATTCTAGGGAGAATACTTGGAGAAGGAGATAGAGATAGATACAATTGAGATAGATGTTTAAACTACCCAACTACCTATTCTATCCTTGGCTCAAACGTAATATCTTCTCCTAGCATCGGCTGAGGGGCATCCAACGTGACATGCACATGTTTAACAAATTGATCTATTTTAACCAAGTAATGACTGAGTTACTAGTCTTTATGCAATGTGATGAAGGACAACCATTTCTGACAATTTTACATGTTAAACATGTAGTGCATTTTATCATAGATTCTACTTCAGAACCGTGCCCACTGCTCAAGAAAGATGCTCTTTCTAGAGATGGGTTTACGTAGCTAGTCATGGCATCATACTCTGTATTAAAAATGATTGGTGGTAACCACATAAAGCTTTTAATGTGTATATTACTAGTCTTTTAAGCCTTAAGGAACAACTATTTATATCAACCATTTTCTTAATTATTCCCCATGACAACCAGATCAACCTATTTTAACATTTATAAGTTAAAGTGGTTGCCAGTTGATCAACAAACTAATAGTATTTGGTAGCCTTAATAGCTTTGCCAGCTTACCTTATCTTGGCAGGTGCAGCACCATTATGCCATAAAGTATATGCAAGTAATTTACCACTTCATCTTCGGATACATGGAAAACATAGTAAATGATGTTTGTAACAGCACAGGAATTTATGACAAGTGACATAAATAATGCTGCACAATTGACGAGATAGTGACTAAAGAGCAAGCAACCAAGCATTGGTATCCTAACTCCTAAGCAGCCAACTTTACATCTAAAATGGTCATATCAGGAAACAGAAGTTTGATTGGATCTATCATTATGCAATTGTTCCTCACAAAGCATCCATATTTTCAGGTATACAATATATCTGATAAACTCAATGGCCTATAGTACTTGATCAGAAGATGAAGTCAATCGTGTTTTCTGCCGTTGCTGTTTCTATTGGTTATGTATTACTTGGATGGGATTTTACAAGAGTTTTAGGTAATCCTTTACTCGTAGTCTGGCACTGATTTGTCACGAGATACTAATTGTTTCTTAAGGAACCCATCTTTCTCTATTCCGAGGAAGCATGTCAAACAATCATACTAACTTGATTTTAATTATCTGACAGAGGCTAATCTACATATGAAAAGGAATTTGACTTAGAGAATGGACCTTTAATCGAGGGAATAATTGTAGCAGTTTCAATTTTTGGGGCCATTGTGATTACAATATTCTCTGGATCACTATTGGATTGGCTTGGGAGACGCGTTGTGTTGATTCACTCATCTCTGCTATTATTTTCCGGTGGCGTCCTTATGTTGTGGTCTCCTAATATCTACATTCTACTCATAGCTAGGATAATTGTTGGATCAGGAAGTGGCTTGGTTTTCACCTGTGTCCCAATTTATATCTCAGAAACATCTTCTCCATGTGCGTTAGCGGAAACGTCTTACCCATCTAGGGCGACGTGTTGCATGTTAAATACGCAGGGTGCGAGCCTGGCATATGCATACATAGTTTGTTGAGATACAACTTGTAGAGGAAGAAATACAAAAGATAAGAGATAAGAGATAAGCTAGGAAAGAAGTTCAAGAATATATCATATGCGTGCGCCCTAGCTACCTCAATATCTCTATAACAGAATAATCTCTCAACCTTCGGTATGTCACGTATAACATGTGTTTAACACCCTCCCTTAATCACAACTTGGTCAAGTTGAGATTATGTTTGAAGTCCTCGAAGCTTCGTACAGGCAATGCCTTTGTGAATCCATCTGCAACTTGATCTCTGGAGTGCACAAACCGAATGTCAAGTTGCTTCTGAGCAACTCTTTCTCTGACGAAATGAAAATCAATTTCTATACGCTTTGTTCTAGCATGAAAAACTGGATTTGCAGAGAGATAAGTAGCACCAAGGTTGTCACACCACAGACATGGAGCTTGTGTGGTATTCACACCAAGTTCCTTCAACATAGACTAAACCCATATTATCTCTGCTGTAGCATTTGCTAATGCTTTGTATTCTGCCTCTATGCTGGATCTGGAGACAGTGGCTTGTTTTCATGCACACCATGTTATCAAGTTAGGTCCAAAGAATACAGCAAACCCACCAGTTGATCGCCTGTCATCCAAGCATCCTGCCCAATCTGAATCAGAAAATGCACTGACAAGTGTAGAGGGTGACTTCCTGAAATTTAGACCAATGCTCAAAGTATGTTTGACATATCTAACTATGCATTTTGCAGTAGTTAAGTGAACAGTAGTGGGTGCATGAAGGAACTGACAAACTTTGTTAACTCCAAAGGAAATGTCAGGTCTAGTAAGAGTAATATATTGTAATGCTCCCACTAAACTTCTGTATCTTGTGATGTCCTCTTGATTCAAGTGTGTCCCTTTTGTAAGAGATAGTTTTTCCGAAATGGATAGTGGAGTTGGAGAGGGTTTACAATCTTTCAAACCAGCCTTTTTTACCAGATCAATTGCATACTTTTCTTGAGAGAGATGGAGTCCATCTTTGTTTCTCTTTACCTCAATCCCAAGAAAGAAATGCAAGTCTCCAAGATCCTTCAAGGCAAAATCTGCACCCAAGTCCGTTAAGAGCCCTGTGATTGCTTCATCAGATGACCTTGTCACAATAATATCATCAACATAGATGAGGACAAATATGCATGTGTTGGACTTGTTGTAAAAAACAATGAGGTGTCAGACTTGGAAGGGACAAAACCAAGTGCCTGCATCTCGTGACAGAGACGATAATACCATGCTCTTGGAGCTTGCTTTAATCCATATAGTGCTTTATCAAGTTTGCACACATAAGAGGGAGCACTTTTACTTACAAACCCAGGAGGTTGCTTCATGTACACTTCCTCTTCCAGAACACCATGGAGGAACGCGTTCTGCACATCTAGTTGTCTAAGACTCCAGCCCCTGGAAATAGCAATAGACAGGACAAGAACAATGGTAGCAGCTTTTACAACCGGACTAAATGTGTCCTCATAGTCTATGCCATATCTCTGTCTAAAGCACTTTGCAACAAGTCTACCTTTATAACGATCAATGGTTCCATCAGATTTCTGTTTCATCCTGAATACCCACTTGCAGTCAATCAAGTTTTTACCTTGCTGTGGAGGAACCAAATGCCATGTTTTATTTTTCTTCAATGCCATGTACTCTTCATTCATAGCTTTCTTCCATGGCTCACTACCAAGTGCTTCTTCAACCGTATTTGGTTCACCTGGTTCTCCTGTAGAACAAATCATGCCATATTTAACTATATGTTTGTAGTTCACAGGTTTAGTTACCCCTTTTTGTAGTCGTGTGCGCCTTGGTGATGACGCAGCCGAGTCCATAGCCATAGAAGATCCAGCCTCCTGTACAGGAGTTCCAGCCGGAGCTGATCCCGAGGAGGATCCCCTTGGTGCAGCAGCGTGGGCTGTCTCAGAGGGATCTTCTGTGGCTTGTGGCTGAACTACGTCGCCTGAAGAGGCTGCAGAGGATCCTGACCTCTGTACCGGCCCACCATTAATCAATGATGGTGAATCAGCGCTGGGGACCGCGCCAAGGCCCGCGCCAAGACCCGCATTGGTGGAGCGAACCCGAGCCCGTCGGTTGTAGCACACGGCTGGCCGCTATAGCGCACGTCGTCTGATCCATCCATGCATCGCCAGTTGCAGCAGGGGATTGGCGAGTCGCTGGGTCCACATCACGACCACTGAGAGGCGGCCGCGTGTCGCCTGTGGAGACGGGCGCTGCGGCGTGTGCACTTGCGGCCGCAGCCATGCCTGCTGCACTAGATCCCGAGGGAGATCCAACACCTGCTTCAACAGATCCCGAGGGGGATCGGATTTCTTGACGCTGCGCCGATCCCGATGTGATTTTGTCTCCTGTTTCTGGACACATGAAATAAGGGCCGAAATTTGCTCCGTTTTCAACATTTCCTTCGCCATTTGTTCCTGTTTCCGTCCCTGTTTCATCACCACAAGGCTCATGCAATGTATCAGCAGGATTAGTCAACAAGTGATCATCAATATCGTTCCCCCCTTGATCACGACCGGTGAGATGAGCAGGCAAAATAAGAATTTCTTTGCGAAGAAGCGCACGGGCGTTAGGATGAAGATCAGCAAAGGGAAACTGTGTTTCATCGAATACAACATCCCTAGAGATGTAGACATGACCCGTGGAGACATCGAGACACTTGACACCTTTGTGTTGGGAGCTATAGCCAAGGAACACACATTTGGTGGAACGAAACGTGAGTTTACGCTTGTTGTAGGGACAAAGATTGGGCCAGCATGCGCACCCAAAAACATGGAGGGATTGATATTTTGTTTTTTCATGTAGAAGTCAATCTAGTGGTGTTTCGTTGTTGATGACACGACTAGGAAGGATGTTTATGAGGTGGACGGCTGTGAGAAAAGCCTCATCCCAGAATTTGAGAGGCATGGATGCTCTTGCAAGAAGAGCAAGGCCAACTTAGACTATGTGACGATGTTTTCGTTCAGCTGAGCCGTTCTGCTGGTGCGCATGAGGGCATGATACATGGTGTGATATGCCAAGGGTTTGGAAGAAGGAGTTTAACTTCTCATACTCCCCCCCCCCTAGTCTGATTGTACAACAATGATTTTGCTGTCAAACTTGCGTTCAACAAGAGCTTGGAAGTTTTGAAAAACTTGAAACACTTCAGATCTATTCTTAAGGAGATAAATCCACGAGAATTTACTAAAGTCATCAATGAAACTAACGTAGTAAGAGTGTCTACCAACAGAGATGGGTGCCGGGACCCAAACATCAGAGAATATAAGTTGCAATGGCTTGGTAGAAACACTAGTGGATATAGGATACGGTAATTGATGACTTTTAGCTCTTTGGCATGAATCACAAATAGTTTCATTATGTCGCTCCCCAATAAACGGGAGCTTATTCTTCCTAAGCAGTTTCTCAACTAAAGAAAATGAAGCATGTCCTAATCTATCATGCCACCGTGTTGACGAAAGCTTGGCAACACCATAGACTTGTTTATTGAATCTTCTACGCACCGGAATCAACGGATAAAGCCCTCGAACACATCTACCTCGACAGAGGATTTTCTTCATTACTTGATCCTTAATCAAAAATAAATAAGGGTGAAACTCGAGGAAGACATGATTATCTAAGGCAATACGGTGAACAGAAAGAAGACTTTTGGCGGCACTAGGAACATGCAAGATTTTCTTAAGATGAATATTGCGACTAGGGGTACTAAATATTGAGTGACCAATGTGATTTGTCCGCAAAACTTCTCCACTGGCCGTGTGAATTTGGTCTTTTCCACGGCATCTTTCCTTCATGGTGACCTTCTCAAGTTCATTAGTGATGTGATTGGTGGTGCCGCTATCAACATACCAGTTTGTGTTGATGCCGTAGGAGCCATCCGCCGCCGCAGCGATCTTGTCATCATCTTGAGAGTCATCCTCATCCTCATCATAACGGTACCAGCAGTCTTTTGCAGTATGGCCTAGCTTGCCACATATTTTACAGTGAGGCGAGTCCGGATGAGTGCGGCAGATCCATTGCCGCTGCTGCCGCCGCCGCCGCGGCGAGACTTGTTGTTGAAGCGCACGTCGTTGTTGCCGCTGCCACCAGAGCGCCCCCTGCCACGGGAGGAGCCAAGAGTGTGTGCACCATCATGCCCGCGAGTTGCAGCATTTGCAGACGACTTGAAGGAGTTGCCGCCCACACCGTGGAACTGCGCCATGCGTTGGTCGAAGTTGCTGAGCATGGCGAAGATCTCATCGAGGGAGGCGGGTGACACACGGGCGTCGAGGGCCGAAACCAGGGGCTGGTAATCCAGATCCAGCCCATGGAGGATGTAGGAGATGAGTTCATCATCCTGGATCGGCTTGCCGACCGCGGCCAGCTCATCGGCGAGGCCACGCATGAAGGCGAAGTAGGCGGCGGCGGATTGAGTACATGCCCGCCAGCGTCGTCGAGAGCGCATGCGCCATGGTGACCGTGGTCACCGTGACCAGCACCTCCTTGGAGAGGTTGCTCAGCAGGTAGCCGAGCACTTGCTGGTCCTCCCGGACCCAGATAGGGTGGAGAGGGTTGGGCAAGAACGTCTCCTTGCCGTCCTTGTCCTTGGCGGCGAGGAGCTTGGCCGGCTCCGGTGATGTGCCATCGATGAAGCTGAAGACATCGGCGCCACGCAGTTGGGGTGTGATCTGTGTGCGCCACAACACGTAGTTCGTGCGGGAGAGCTTCTCGATGACCTGCCCATTGAGATTGGACGAGGCGGCCCCGGAGGAGGAAGACATGGTTTTGGCACGGGTGGAGTCGATGGAGCTAGATGGGAAGTAGGAAGGCTCTGATTACCATGTGCGTCAGCGGAAACGCCTTACCCATCTAGGGCGACGTGTTGCATGTTAAATAGGCAGGGTGTGAGCCTGGCATACGCGTACATAGTTTGTTGAGATACAACTTGTAGAGGAAGAAATACAAAAGATAAAAGATAAGAGATAAGCTAGGAAAGAAGTTAAAGAATATATCATATGCGTGCGCCCTAGCTACCTCAATATCTCTATAACAGAATAATCTCTCAACCTTCGGTATGTCACGTATAACATGTGTTTAACACTCCAGATATGCCGGGATCACTGGAAACTATGCCACAGTTCATGTTCATTGTTGGAATAATCTTTTCCTATTGCATGATATTTTGGATGACACTGGTGTCTTCTCGTAACTGGAGATGTATGATTGGCTCAATCTTTGCACCTTCAACTCTCTACTTTGCTTTATTGGTGTTCTACTTGCCAGAGTCGCCTAGGTGGCTTGTAAGCGATGGAAAACTTGGCCAGGCCAGAGTTTCTTTACAGTGGCTTAGAGGGAAGGATGATGTTTCAGGTGAGATTGTCACCAACAACTTCAAAAGATCTATTCACATTTTACTGTATTCAGCTGAAAATGGCTGGTTCTGAAATGTCAGCTGGGAAATGAGTAACTAGAAATAGTCATAAGATTTTTAGTAGAGAAATGTCTAGTGTAGCTGACATTTTTTTAGAAAATAAGGAGGACCCCCGGCCTCTGCATCCGGGCGATGCATACGGCCACTTTATTAATTAGTCTCATAAGACCTTACAAAGTCATACGACAGTAAGACTAAAGCCACCGTTTAAGCAACAACTGTCGCTACTCCTATCCAATTGATGAAGGGGTGCTGATAGTCTGGGCCTAATACCAAATAGACATCGCAGCCAAACGTAAACATCTAAGACCTGAGGTCCCAACCAGGACGCCTGCCGGGTATGGGGCACCTATCAGTCCGGCGCACTCCTCAACCAGGACGTCTGTCGGGTATGAGGCCGCCGCAGCCACCTGCCACAAATCCATCTTCAGTGTTGTACTGCTGCAACACCTTGCCCGGCCTCTCTGCCATTGACGCCACGACGACGCCTGATGACGTCACCCTCCTGCACGAGTCACTCGCCACACATCGGGCACCGAGTCTCCACTGCACCACGCCGCTGAGAAACGCCACCATTAATGGTGCAGGATGAAATACCGCTCCACCAATATTCCGCCCACTGGTCCCTCGAGCCCGTGTACACCTTCAAGAATGACGCCACAAGAGGGAAACGACACAATAATGCCGCCGTCATCCGATCTACTGATCTAGGGTTTCCCCGGAGGTAGCAGATAGTGGCTTGGAACTTCTCAACAGCGATGCCTTCAACAAGGGAATGGCACCAAATAGTGTCGCCATCGCCGGCCTCGGCAGCAGCTGCGGGAAGGTCTTCACCCAGATCTGTTCTCATGGCCTCCATCAAGCGTCTTGCGCACGGATCGTCCCCCATCGCGGCCGTCGTGTTGCCCGTCGCGAGACCACAGCCGTCGACACATCCTCCGTCGTCCGGGGCCGCTGCCACGGGATCCAGCCCTCACTAGCCGTCGGAACGAAGCCACCGAGCCCCATCGAGGGCGGCCAACGGGGGCGGAGAAGCTAGATCCGGCCAAGCCCGGCCATGATCCGACCTTTCCCCGCGCTGTAGCCACTCCCGCGGCCCTGCATCTCGCCCGCATTCGAGGCGACGCAGGCAGCGCAAGCGCGCACAACGCCGCGGAGAGGGGAAACGCCCCGCCGCCACCTTCCCTGGGGCGCGCGCGGACTTCGCCAGCGGCCCCTCCAGCAGTGGCAAAGCGAGGGAGAGGGCGAGGGGGACCTGGCGGCGACGGTGCTAGGGTTCCCCCGTGTCGCCCCGGGGCGACGCAGGGGCGAGAGGGGGGCCAGTGTAGCTGACATTTGACATCATGAAAATACAAATTGCCTCTGTTTGGAAAATATTGTTGAACTGGGGATAGATAATGGCTGTAGACTGTTGTCACAGTAATGGGTGACGGTGCTGTTCGGTCCACCATGTGAAGCTCTTTCCCTGCCATGGTGTTCATCTAGTCAAGACAAGGAGAAACGAGAAGCTGGAAGAGAGCAGGATCTTAGGAGTCAAGCTTTTCTGTAGTGTCTGCATGCCTCCAAAATCCCTAATACGACCACTTATATAGTAAGACAAGCTTGTAGTGTTGAAAGTTTGAAAGATATGTACCTACCAGTGGGTGTTTGAATAAGGGAGATTCCGTCGGGACGTTTCAGGGTAAGGATTCAAATCCTATCTCCCTATCCTAGGTTCCTATCAGGCAACTTCACAGCGAAAATAGGATTTGAAAAAGGATAATCCTATTCATCATGCTGATTTCAAAACTGATTGCCAGGAATCTGTACCAATTTGCACTTGATACAAGAAGTAAAACTATTTGACCGTAAGATGTGTATGATAATGATCTCTTGTGAATAGAATGCTGCTAAAATAATGGAACATGTCAAGGGAGGTTAATTCACATATGATATCGCTAATATGTGGCATGTTGTTTTCATAAATCTAACCAATAACTATTTGGGACAACCTGGCTAACTACTGCCATGAGGATGGCCAGACGGCACAGCGTAGGGGATTGGGAGTAGAACATAGTTGTTTAAGGAGGATGAAGAATGGACAATAGATTTGTGAGCACTAATCTTGATCGCGGCCGGTTGGTGATGACTGAGTTGCACGGAGCTGCCAACGAGCAGCAGCATCGGTCGGGCAGTTGGGCAGCCATGGAGTGCGGACGTGCATCAGTGGGCGCTGCATGCGGATCGTGGCCGGGCTGTTGAGTTTGCGTGTGCATGCAAGTTTGTTAGTGGCCAAGTCCTGTGGATGCACCGTTGTGGAGAGATCACGTGGGTGATGTACGTGCCCCTGCATGTAGCTGATTAGTTGGGTTAGTGGCCCAAGCATGGCGGCTGACTACTGCGTGCGTTGAGTCTCCTGTACTAGGCTATTTAAGTGCGAGTCCGGTGCAAGTGCAAGTGAGTAGCCAGAGAGAGATGTAGCCTCTCGGAGTGTATGTGTGCTCGCCGTGGGATAGTGTGTGTGGTAGAGTTCGAGCTCGCCGGAAATACAAGGGGCTGTTCATGCGGCCGGAGGCGTTTGTGCGCCGGGAAACATTGTGTCCTCTCTCTCTTGTTTATTCCTTGTCTCCGGTGATCGCCGTGATTCAGTGAATAGGCTAGACACCAACATTTGGTATCATGAGTTGGTTCATCTTGGGCGTCGTTCTCCTTGCCGGAGGCGTGCCGGCGGTGGCGGAGTTCGCCGGCGGCTGCGCGATGCTCCGGGCCGTCTGTCGGTCTATGGAGATGCGCGGCGCGGTGAGGAGGCCGCGGTGGCTGCGGCGGCACGGTGTGGAGGCCACGGAGGACCTGTGTGGTGGCGGCTTCAACGACACATGACGGCATGGAGGTGCTGCGCTGCGGTTGAGGCCGCAGCGGTGCGGGGCAATAAGCCGTGGCGGCGAGCCGGGCGTGAACGGTGCGTGTTATGGGTGTGCACTGGAAGCATCGGGCGCGTCGGGACCGCGGGGGCGCGTACGTGCGTGTAGTTGACGTTGGGAGGAAGCGTATGTCGCTGTTGTGCTCGAGTACGTGCTCGAGTTCAACTACATCCTTTCGGCGTTTATCGCAGGCGGCTGCCATGGCGGATGCGGAGGTGGCGCGCGGTGAGCGTCTGGTGCAGTTGGGCTCGTCGGGCGCGTCGGATGCGCGCGGGACGTGCGGGACGCACAGGTGTGATCGGGCTCGTCGGGCGCGCCGGGTGCGCGCGGGACGTGCGGGACGCACAGGTGTGATCGGGCTCGTCGGGCGCGTCGGGTGCGCACGGGACGTGCGGGACGCAGAGGGACGACAGGCGTGTGCCGCCAGCGGAGAAGGAGCTCGGCGTGTGTCGCGGGAGTCATGACGGAGCACGGTGCGACCGGCGTCGGTGCGCCAGGTCGGGTCCACGGGCTGGCTCACGGCTGTGATGACGACAACGACGCGAGCTGCATCAACTCTGGCGACTGCAGCCACACGGCACATCGCAGTGGGCGCGGAGGCGCATGATGATGTCGAGCGAAGGCGTTCAAGACGACGGTCGACGGCGGCCGTGTCAAGATTAGGGGGGAAATTGTGAGCACTAATCTTGATCGCGGCCGGTTGGTGATGGCTGAGTTGCACGGAGCTGGCAACGAGCAGCAGCATCGCTCGGGCAGTTGGGCAGCCATGGAGTGCGGACGTGCATCAGTGGGCGCTGCATGCGGATCGTGGCCGGGCTGTTGAGTTTGCGTGTGCATGCAAGTTTGTAAGCGGCCAAGTCGTGTGGAGAGATTGCGTGGGTGATGTACATGCCCCTGCATGTAGCTGATTGGTTGGGTTAGTGGCCCAAGTATGGCGGCTGACTACTGCGTGCGTTGATTCTCCTGTACTAGGCTATTTAAGTGTGAGTCCGGTGCATGTGCAAGTGAGTAGTCAGAGAGAGATGTAGTCTCTCGGAGTGTATGTGTGCTCGCCGTGGAATAGTTTGTGTGGCAGAGTTCGAGCTCGCCGGAAATACAAGGGGTTGTTCGTGCGGCCGGAGGCGTTTGTGCGCCAGGAAACATCGTGTCCTCTCTCTCTTGTTTATTCCTTGTCTTCGGTGATCGCCGTGGTTCAGTGAGTAGGCTAGACACCAACAAGATTGACACACTGTTCTCTCATTGCTTGATTGATTACCCATACAAATAATGTCTCTTATATAAAGTAGGACTTATTTGACCCTAAGAACAACTTAAAGGATACTAAACTGATCTCTAACTATAACTTATCTCTTTCCTCGTTAAATAATTCTCCTGCCTATTTATATAATATTCCATATTTATTTGAATATTTGTGCACAAACACTTTGTATTATGGAAAATGGTTATGTACTCCAGCTCCTCATATACCACATAGATGTATCTTTTATACCTCATTATTAATTTTAATATACTTTATTAATAATTATTAGATACCCCAAAATGAGTATCATAAAAAAATCGTGTGTCTCACATTTTTGAAGGTTTACGTATATATTGATTTGTTGTCCGTGAAAAAGGTATATTAGAAAAAGTACGCCGCAAATGATATTTTTTCAACAAAACTCATATTGGGTATCTTAGAATATTTAGCGAAGTATAATGAGAATGATAAAGAGGTATAATCAATGCGTATATGATATATTGAAGATGGGAGTACATACTCCCAGGAGTATAGAAAATTAGTCCTTGTATTATATTATACCTATTATTTGGAAAAACATAAATGCACCACAAATCATAACATCACATAGACCTGCAGGTGAAATAGCTCTTATTGCGGATGGTATGAACATTATACCGGGCATGGACATTGGAAGACATGCTATCAGCAATGCTCAAGGTCAAAGTTTTCTTCCAACTAGTACCGGCCAGCTTTCACGTTATAGTAGCTGGTATTGGCACCTTTCAGATCCACTAGTTGATCTTCTCGGAAGCATCCATGAGAATATGTCAGAAGCAGTAGGTGTGCGAAACAATTTCTTCCCTGCCTTCAGCAGTTTCAATTTTATGGAAGATGAACGGGTGAATGGGCATGTGGGGGAGGATGTCAGTGCTCAACAGATTAGGGAGGCTCGTCCTACTAACGAAGGCAATAATGGAGATGGTTTACAGGCTTATCTGCTTTCTCAGGCGGCAACTGCGGAAGGATATGATACAAATGCACCGTTTACATCCGAAGGGAGTTCTTCATATTTAAGAAGGCATGGCACAACAGGACTTGTGCAAGATTTTATGGCTTCTTTAGATGATCATGAGATTGAAGAAGAGGAGGAAGAAGAAGGATCCATGAAGTAGCATTGTTATCACATCGGCCTGCACTATATGATGTGGAAAGCACAAGGAGACATCTATTCAACCAACAAATTGTCCAGCTATCTGAAACAGCTAATATAAGTCCTAAGTGGAGGGTAGTTCTTGACCGAGGAGTTAGGCATGCTCTGTGTCATGGCATGCTAATTCAAGCGCTTCAGGAGGTACAGTTCTCTCTGTCGCCCATGCGCGTCTATGTACATAGTATGAACAGGAAGCTCAGTTCACGGTCGTGCTGTTATGACCGGCATACTAGGGCCTAGCCCACTTAATTGTGGCCCAGTCTATCTTATCGTTATTAGGGGCTTACCTCGAAATCACTAGTTAAGGAGTACTCCTTGCGGCAATCACTCCAACTTTTTCAGGTTGCGACAAGTGGCACGCTGCATGTGCGCCACTTGTCGCAACCTGGGAGTTTTCCCTTTTTTGTAGATTCGTTTATTCAAAACATTTTATCTCTTAAATCGTGCGTCCAAATCTCGAACCGCTTTCGCCGTTGGATTCCTCGCGTCGAGATCTTCAAAACCAGATCCCATGTTGATAGGTTTTCACGAACTTTTTTTACGAAAAAACCGGCCGAAAAAAACCGACGGAAAAACCGAACCGGGAACACGGGTTTTTTTCCCTTTCGAAAGAGGCACGCCCGTGCCTCTGACGAAATCACAACCGTGCCTCTCGCGGAAGCAAAACCGTGCCTCTCGTGAAATAAAAAAAAACAGAAAACGCGTTTTTCCCTTTCCGAAAGAGGCACGCCCGTGCCTCTCGCGAAAGCACAACCGTGCCTCTCGCGGAAGCAAAACCGTGCCTCTCGCGGAAGAAAAAAAAACAGAAAACGCGTTTTTCCCTTTCCGAAAGAGGCACGCCGGTGCCTCTCGCGGAAGCAAAACTGTGCCTCTCGTGAAAGAAAAAAAACAAAAAACGTGTTTCTTTTTCCGAAAGAGGCATGCCCGTGCCTCTCGCGAAAGCACAACCGTGTCTCTCGCGCAAGCAGAACCGTGCCTCTCACGAAAGGAAAAAACATAAAATACATTTTTTTTCATTTTCAAGAGGCACGGCCGTTCCTCTCGCGAAAGCACAACCGTGCCTTTCGCGAAAACAAAACCGTGACTCTCGCGAAAAAATGCGTTTTTTCGCAAAAAAAATATTTTTTTCAAAAAAAAAATTGGTTGAAAAGTTAGGGAAGACCGGTAGAAAACCAAAACGTCAAAAAAACAGGAAAATAAACCGTTTAAAAAGCCAAAAACGCATGCGGAAAAATAAAAAAATAAAATCCGAAGGGAGTGCCCAGAGCACGACACGTGGCAAATGGCTGAGAGCGCGCCAAGTGGCGCTGATCGTTGCAAGGCTCTCGAAGGAGTGCTCGTTAATTAGTTGCTCCCGGCTTACCCCAATTATCTTATTAGGAGGATTATATAACTCGTGTAAGGATCCGTTATGGAATTAAACAAGAAGCGGTCACATTTGCTCGGCTTCCATAGGAGCCGGAAGACCTAACCCTAGCCTCCTTCCCTGCGCCATCTTCCTCTCAGTCGTCGCCTTCTCCCGCGCAACTAAGGCGCCGACGCGCCGAAGCCGACGCCCATCTCCTCGCCAACCAGCCTCCCACCCCTACAACCTACGGTTCAGGCCAGGTAGGGCCCAAGCTCCTACCAGTTTGGTATCAGTTAGCTTCGGTTCAATCATGTTTTCACCGCCGCCCAGCCCGTCTCTCCCGCTGTCGGTCACCTCGTCGCCTCCGGCGACTGATGAGGATACAGACCTGGGGTAGGCTCATAGGCCTGACCTATACGTCCTACCCAAGGTCACTACCCCTGAAGATAAGAAGACCAAGATTCCACTCTACGGTATAATCACTCGACCGTCATTCCCCACTTTCACTCGACCGTATGGGGAATGACTCGACCATATCGAAGACCAGGAGTCGGAAGAATGCACAACGGCCGGGCATTCAGTCCTTAGTCTTCATGAGCATTAAGAGTATTTAAGATTGCCGTTAGCAGTAATGCCCTTACTTTATGTACAATAAGCTCCTTGTAATGGAGGTGGGCTGGGGTCCTGGCGCACTCTATATAAGCCACCCCCCTCCTCTGGGACAGGGGTTCGGACCACCTGTAACTCAACACACATAATCCAATCGACTGCCTCCGGGCACCGAGACGTAGGGTCGTTACTTCCTTCGGGAAGGGCCTGAACTCGTAAAACCTCGTGTGTACATCTTCGCCATAGCTAAGATCTTGCCTCTCCATACCTACCCCCCTTTCTACTGTCAGACTTAGAACCACGACAGTTGGCGCCCACCTTGGGGTCGGTGTCTTAGCGACTTGTTGGTGAAGTTGCAAGTTTATTTTCCGATCATCATCATGGTTTCCGGCGGCGAGATGGTTGAGGGCCGCGAGATCCGTCTCGGCGCGCTCGTTTTCGTCGCCGACGACACAGCGTGGCTCCAAGAAGCTCCGCTTGATGTCGAGGTGCTCCCCGTGCGAGGGGCGACACACTTTCGCGCGTGCGTTCATGGCGTCCTTCTTCAGCAGCCGTCGACCCAGTATCAGTCGACTCCGGCAACATCTTCCCTCCCCGCTGTGCGCCGCCGCAAGCGATCTGGTCGGTCGCGGCTTCAGCGGTGGGTGAAGCACGCGGTGGCTCGGCGTTCGGCCACTCATCAAAGCGTGGCAATCGAACCCGACGAAACTCTCCACGGCCTGTTCGATCTGTCGACTGGCTCTGCAGAGACGTCGTCCGAGTGCGATAGCAGCGATCCTGCGGCTGAAGTCCTGATGGTCGATGGTCCGCGTAGCCCGCCTGGCTTTCCCCGTGAGGACGGCGAAGGAGCAGGCGGCGACCCATCACGTGTCCACAAGGAGTACCGTCCCGAACCTCTCTCTTTGCAGCAGAGAGAGGATCTTCGTCGTCGCAACATGGACGCACTTCACACGCCTATCGTTGGGGAAACTCCCGAGGCTCGAGCCTTGGAGGAGGCGTGTTTGGCTAACTTGGCTGAGCGCACTCGACTGGAGAACCTGCAGCGCGCTCTCGACGAGCGAGCCCGGGATCGAGTTCCTAATTCCAGTCGACGGCAGCTTTTCCCACCTCCATCTAAGGTATACCGTACTCCGATTCAGAACCTCACTGTTGCGGCCCAAATTGCAGAGTTGATTCAACCTTCTCAGTCAGAGGCTGGTCGAGGGTTGGAGCAGATCAGGGCCCTTCTCCGAGCAGCAGGAGAGCAGAATTCTGCGGTGTCTCAGTCGCGGAATAGGATACACAGCAGATCTGTGGTGGTAGATACATATCAGTCGGCCCATAGCCCAAGATCGCCTCCGCGGCGTGAAAGTCGTGGGCAGTACGATCGTCAGTTTGACTATGACAATTGTCGTCGAGTACCAATGCCTCCTCCGAGGAGTGCTTCGTACATGCCTCGGCAGAACGATGACAGACGCCATCACAGGGACGAGCGCAGAGTTCCAGTCGACCCAAGAGAGCCAGGCTTCGATGCGAGATCCATTCTCGTTCAAGGCCTGGTCGACCGGAATAGAGCACAGAGAGAAGATCTGGGCAGAGATCGTCCGAGTGGCAGCAGATTACATGTTTCAGGCCCAGAGTGTTTTGGCAGAGCCATCAGAGCAGCAGTGATTCCTCCCAACTTCAGATTGGCAACAGGAGTCAGTAAGTTCTTCGGGGAGTCCAAGCCTGAAACTTGGCTTGAAGATTACCGAGTGGCTGTGCAGATTGGAGGCGGAAATGACGAAATAGCGATGAAGCATCTCCCTCTAATGTTGGAAGGGTCAGCCCGAGCGTGGTTGACTCAGTTGGCCCCAGACAGTATACACAGCTGGGAAGAGCTACCTCGAGTGTTCGTACGAACCTTTGAGGGCACGTGCAAGCGGCCAGCAGGGCTACCCGAGTTGCAGCATTGTGTGCAGAAGCCGAATGAAACTTTGAGGGAATTCATTCAGAGGTGGACAACTTTGCATCACACCGTGGAGAATGTATCAGAGCATCAGGCGGTGTGCGCTTTCAAGGAAGGCGTCAAGTATCGAGAGTTGGTTCTGAAGTTCGGTCGGACTGGAGATATGACTCTGACCCGGATGATGGAGATAGCCACCCGGTATACTAACGGAGAAGAAGAGGATCGACTCCGAAGTGGGAAGAGTAAACCAGTCAGCCAAGAGGCCGGTGGAGGTGGTTTCAGTCGGAAGCAAAAGCGTAAAGCCGAGCCAGCGGCACCTGGGGAGATCGCAGCAGTGGCTCAAGGAAAGTTTAAGGGAAAACCTAAGGGGCAATGGCCTTCTAAGAAGGTGAAAAATCAAGCAGGAAATGATGTGCTGGACTTGTCGTGTCACATCCACACGAAGAAGGATGAGGAAGGTAATCTGATTTACCCAAAGCATACCACTCGACAATGTCAACTCCTAATCCAACAGTTCCGGGAGAAACATCCCAATGAGAAGGACAAGGAGTCGGACAGAGACACTACAAGAGGACAGACCTTTTGTAACACCATCTTGTGTTACTACAGGTCCAAAAATGGGTTACTAGACCATATAGTAACACTGTTTGGAATGTGTTCCATTAGACCGTGTTACTAAGTGGTGTCAACTGTCACACATAATAATTGTTACCATATGTTAAAAAATGTGTTACAGTTGCATTATAGTAACATGTGTGTTATGTGTTACCGAACACACCGGTAACACACTTTTGTAATTATAGTAACACCTAGTAACATATTTTGATAGACGTAGAACATCGGTGGTAACATGTTTATGTAACTATCATAACACAACTGGTAACACATTTTTTTAGCACCGGAACCCAACAAGTAACATAATATCCATGTATCGTAACACTATAATTATAGTTGTCAACTACTCTAGTAACAAATTTTGTAGCTATAGTAACACCATCAGTAACACTACTATATCAATATGGTAACATAATTAATGTATTTGTTTTTTATTAGTAACCACAAAATTGGATACCCATTTTATGGAATATAAATTTATTTAATAAAATAAATGCAATTGCATAAATTGTTAATTATTTTATTATTATGCTTGGCAGCATATCAAAATGATATTTAAACTGAAGCAGAACACATACAGAAATTCGTACGAAGATATTTATTATGAACATAGAAGAGTATATGATACATATGCATTACAATAAAGATATCAGCCATATAATTTTGAGGATAGAAAACACAACTATGGGGAATATTACACTGTCGCATTTGCATCAATTCGATGAAAGAAAAAGATCTTCTGGATGATATTACACTTTTAAATCTATCAATGTAAACTACAACTATTGGTAGCTAAAATCTTTAAATTTTATTTGCTTCTTGATCCAAGAATTCAACTGCAAATCAACCATCCTTCTCTCGAATCTATAGAAGAAAATTGCACCTTAGATATGTGTGATTAAATGTACACAAATATGATTTCAGAATGTGGAAGGGAAGATTGTAACTTACAAAAGATGAAGGCGAGGCAATTAAGTATCCTGAAGTGAAAGCCTCGCCAATTGTCTTGCAATCAGAAACTTCCCTTACCAACTCCTCATTATCAAGAATAGGTTCGTCTATGCGCACAAGAGCAAATTCAGCACCTAACTCAATACCACCAGCCTTAGTTCTTGGATCAGTACTTCGAATAGTACCATACGCAACATTCCGCTTGTTGGGATATGTTGAAGTCTTTAAGACTACTTTGAAAGCAACCTATATTATGATCAATATTAGCATTCTATGACATGATAATATAATTTGCATGAATAATATGAGATCGTTTTAATGTCAACCCACTAAGGTGCCCTAAGAAACTAAATAAACTGGACCCGACAACGAAGTCTAATGCCCAAGGTCACCTCGCTAGCTCATGCTTGGTTAAATTTATCGTTTACTTGCATACAGCAGATTGAGCAAAAATTGTAATAAAATCCATTTTTCAAGCAGACATGATAATGAGGGTTTGGGTTGGTAATTTGGGTGCAGTAAACCATGCTACTTGGTGAATCTTTACCTTGATGGAAGAAGAACGCCTTCTTTTTGAGCGGTGTGGGTGTTCAGTTCTAGTCCTTTGCTAGTTCGGTCTTGAAACAGATTCACCCGTAATATTCCTCGTTTCCCTCAGCTACCAAGATACAACAATATTAGATGGAATGATATTCATACCTTGAAGCTACAGAAAGCTACAACTTCAAAACTCAAAAGGCACGAAAATTACCTCTAGCACAGAATCAATAACAAGGTCTTGTGGTGATGATGAATTTTGTTGAATTTGTAATTGGTTGACATCATGGTCGCCAACCTAGTTCCATGACACAACAATGGTAAGCAAGTAATTATTTTATATTCTATCTTTGTGACTTGAGTAAGAGTAACTACATGCATAACCTTTTCGTGCGAACGCGATAAATTATTATCCTCAGGAATGTCATGTTGCATAGACGAGAGTGCCTCAATGGGTCCATTGCACTGGATTCTCTGCAAACTGAAATATTAATA
Organism: Triticum aestivum; assembly: GCF_018294505.1. NCBI lineage: Eukaryota > Viridiplantae > Streptophyta > Magnoliopsida > Poales > Poaceae > Triticum > Triticum aestivum. Next base: position 225,907,177 of record NC_057804.1, on the reverse strand, counting down.
TGAAGGTTTCGAGTGACAAGCAATGATGTAGGCATTTATTAACATTACCTTTGTTTTACCAAGCAGTAGTGGTGACCGAGAAATACCATTATCATTTGATTAGAGGTTTTCCTACAGAACTAACAAATCTGAGTATACTATTGATAGAAATGCATGCAAAGGGTGGGATAAAGAAGACCTTTACCTCTTCTATGCCATTATTGACATAGCCTTCTTTGTTATTCATATCTTTAATAATCTGGTCTTGCTTTTTTATATGCTCCTTCATCTTTGCTATTACCTCCCAAACGTCATGTTCAACTTCATATGATGATCCATCTGTTGTAGCCATATTGATGTTTTAGATACCGTGGCGTCCGACCATAGACTTGCTTAGGAGTTGGAAGCAAACCCATGCCATGCACTTGTCCAATCTTTTCTTTCCCTAACACTTCCTGTAGGGCATCACCTTCCCATGCGACTCTTCCATTCAAATTTTGTGCCAACTCTGGTAGTTCGGTTATTAGATTCTCCAATCGATCCTATAAGAAAAGAATCATGCATACACTAGTTAGATTGAACCATAACTTGATCCCGAGAACAATTAGACAATTTCTATATTAATTGCCTACCAGGCGCTTATTTCTATCTTTATTTTTCGCATCAGCATCGTCCTTCTTCTTGTGAGTTGCTAAATAAACCTTTGATCTGTGTGGTCGTTTCTTTTCAGGATCAGCTTGCCTCTACAAAGCAGAAACAGCACCCATATGACAAAAGAGACACGGGACAACACTTCAGGAATCAAGATTACTCACCATGTCTTCACCCCAACAAGCATAACTCTTTGTGCCAGCATTATGTGAATCCTTCACGAGGGAACGACTAATTATGTTCTTCTCAGCAAGGGCCTGTTATGATGTAACCATATTGTAAATGCAACTTTTAATATAAGCCCGAGAACTCACATTTAAATGTCAAAACAGGAAAGTACAGTATCTCATTCATTACCCTTCCTTTTTTGGACTTCCAATATTTAACAAGCCCACGCCATTGATCGTTGTCCACATCTTCTGGACAGAGCTTATACAAAGCCTTTCGCTTGATGTTTGGATTTTTTTCAATGGCGGGTTTGAAGAAAGCATCTTTCAAACTAGACTTAAATTTCCTCCAGTCTCTTCCAATTGATTTGAGTATCCATTTTTCACATGATCGAGGATACACGAACTTTGTCTGAAAATACAAAATAATGAATGGATGTAAATAGACATGCAGACCACACTACATCTCATGTAGACAAATTAGATATAAATAGAAGGGCAGCAAATAACATATTTTGTTTTCTTGTTAATTGTGAAGTACCTGTACGCACTGCAATATTGTTTCCTCACCACTATTCTTTTTGACATGACGCCAATCATTTATGTTTAGTGGGTAAAATCCTCCATTTCTAGCAACCGTGCCCAGAAACTTCCCCAAGATTGCACCTTCATCTCCTATAGGCTGGCTATCTTCATTGCATTTCACAACTATTCTCTGCCCCTTTGGCATGTTCCAGACAATTGGCAAGCTTGTTCTCTTGCGCTTGCGTACTTCCTTGTCTACTATAAGATTAATTAAGAAAAGTACTAATGAAATGACGCCCGCCGATTATTCTTTCGATACTAAGCATATACAAGTTAATTAATAGAAGCACAAAATGTAATAGGTTTGTTACCTTGATTGTGCACTTGACCCTCTTCATCGACCAATGCTTGTGATTCATGACCTTGTGGGAATTGCTCACCATTGTTGCAGTCTCCATCTTCATCATCACGTTGGTCCGTAACCTGAATCACATTCAACCTTTTTGACCTACGTGGTGGTCCAGCAGAACAACCACACATCTTTTATTCCAATAATTACAACAGTAGATACAGATATGTAATAAGCATGGTTCAAGAGGGATACTTTGCAGCCCTTGCATAGTAAGTTGCCCTGCCCCTTCAGCAGAGACACCACCGTCCTGTAAGAGAACACTCTCATTTGGATGGTTAGATGGAGCAACATCAATTTTCTTGCTAGGCGGAGCAATATGATCGTCAGCCTTCTCCTTAGACACATACAGATGGACAGCTTTCACAATCTCAGTGTCAGACAACATTTTCATCACAACACCTTCATCATAAATGTGAACTAAGTAGGAGCTGCCTAGACGGGGTTTTTTCGCATAGTACAGAAAGTCAATTGCCTGAAAGCCAACTTCTTCGATCATCAAGATTAAGTCGTAATACAAGACATCACCTCTCATCATGGATCTTTGTAAAATTTTGGCTTCCTGATTTGTATCTTCATAGTGCAGGTATATGGTCAACATGTCCGTCGCCATCCTAAGTTATATATAAAAATGTCAATTAAATCATTACAAGTAAAGCCAAATTAACTAATGACATAACAGGGACAATTTAATTTGCCAATAGACATGTGAATGGAGAGGGCAGAGAAGTACACAGTAGCACGTCAATGCACTATCAGCTTATCATAACTTAAAACAGAGAGATGAGGTACAAGACCATGGGTCCAGCCACACCCACACTAAGATATAACGCTGTCGACATATGGATTCAGGACAGGTTTAAGTTGAAAAGTGTACAGGACCTGATGATGTTCACTGCTTCCCTAAACAGAATGGAAATTGAAAGTACATTGGATCATCGGGCGATGGTGCAAATCTTAAGCGTTTTCTCTGTTCGTAATTTCAGTCATTTTTTATCCTAATGGTTCAATTTACGCAGGCAAAACTGTTACAGTAGATCAGCTGCATCGAATCGAAGAGCATAGTTGGGTTTAATGGGCTTTTCAACATATGTGATTGCTTAATTATTTGTCTACGTATGGGTTAATTATGCAATTAGCCACGGCCATTAGGCATCTACAGTACACACAGTGCTACGAATTGTTGAGGGAGCGAGCGATTGGCAGGGGAACCCCTGCTGGCCTCTCCCTGTCCCCGCCCCTGCATCACTACAGTGGTGTTTCACCTAGCATACTTCAGAGAATTCGTAGCAGTCAGATCAGGGAAGGGTGGGCGTTCAGATCCATACCAGCCACGAGATCGTACTCCTTCAGGATGTAGGTGGCGGAGCTGAAGACCGACGAAGCCGTCGCCGCAACGATCCAAACGGCGCCGGGACAGATCGAGGAAGCGGCGCCGATGCTGGTCGAGGAAGCGGTACATCCTACGGGGGTTGAGATGGGGGGGGGAGGTGGCGGCCGCTGCGTTGGAGTGCGGCGAGGTAGCCGCCGAACGGTGGGCGGCTGGGCTGGATGTGGATGGGTTTGAGACCCAATTTATCTAGCGTTTTTTAGTTAGTTGGAGGGAAAAGTAAGCGCGAAAGTAATTGGAGGGAAAAGTAAGCGCCATGGTTGAGAACTGGAGGGAAATTTGGATATATTCTTTTTTTATCAAGGAGAACAGGAGGGAAATTGTTTTGGAAGAACCGGGACATTGTTACATATATTAATTTGTTTGAAATATAAATTTTCCAAAAAGTGTTTTTGGCATGGAAAAATAGAGTATATTGTATTTATTACTTTATTGATTGAAAGGGAAATTAGATATAGATAAATAGTAATGGCTTTATAAAATTGATTTACGTAACATGTGCTAAATAACCTATAACATGGTTTCTTGCTCTAACAGCGGCGATCGGCTGGCAGATCCCGCTCCTGATCGGTCGTCTCGACCAAGATCGTATCATTCCCACACGCCTTCCAATGGAGGCTATGACCGGTGTGGGACAAAACTATGACTAACATCAATGGTAGAAGTTGCAACCCGTCCAGGAACATGTTGTGACCAACGAGGCTAACGACTTTTGATCGGTGCTGAGAGCACAAGTGGTGGTGCTACAAAGTGGCGACGATGAAATGCGTCAGCTGCCACCACCCGTCGACGGTGTTGTAACGACATATCCATGGTGATAGAGCATAAGGGGAGGGTATCCCAGCTACACCACAGTTCAAAAAAACGACCATACTTGCAGTCATATCAGAAAAAGGAAACTTGCAACCTCGATGGCTGGTTAAAGAAAAACATTTTGTAACTCGATCGACCGATATGACTCCTGATCGGTCGCCTCAACCAAGATCACGTCATCCCCGCACGACTGCCCATGGAAGCTATGCCCGGTGTGGGAGAAAGCTAAGACCGACAATGCTATAAGTTGCAATCAGCCCGAGAGCATGTTGTAACCCGCGAGGCTGACGACTTTTGACCGGTGTTGAGAGCGCATGGGGTGGTGCTACGAAATTGGCGACGACGATATGCGTCAGCTATGACCGACCGCGGGCGGTGTTGTAACGACATATCCGAGAGGCTGACAGATAAATCTAGCCTCCTCATTCCTTCCACCTTCATGGCGATACAGAATAAGGGGAGGGATACCAGCTGCACGCACGGTTTAAAAAACCGAGCGTACTTGCAGTTGTACTAGAGAAGGAAACCTGCGACCTTGATGGTTCTTTAAATAAAACTATTGTATTTAGACCGACCGATCTTGCTTTTGATTGGTCGCCTCGACCAAGATCGTGTCATCCCACACGACTGCCCATGGAATCTATGCCGTGTGGGGGAAAGCTATGACTGACAACCGACCGCAAATGATGTTGAAAGGACATATCCGAGAGGCTGTCAAATCAATCTACTCTCGTTCCAAGGACGTTAAGCGATGGACTTGCGGCTCCCTGGCCTGCAGCACCGGCCGCCACAACTAGTTGATGCTCGTGGGCAGCTGCGCCGGCCACCTTGACTAGGACCAATGTGTGAGGTCAAGCAGCCAGTGGACGCGCCGCCAGGTGCGCCGTCCACTCCTTCTTACTGAACGACTTTAGCGACACACACGGTGGCCCACGGTGCGGCTGCCCTGGCATGACGGTGTGTAGTTTCCCGACCACGGTGAGGCACGACATTGGCATGAGGGGTGCGGTCTCAAGAATAGAACAAACAGCCGACACAATCTTGGGATGGATGGGGGGCACTCCATGGTGTAATGCGGTGGCCGGAGAAGGCGCGTCGGTGAAGGAGCATCGAGGTCGGGGGCCGCGGAGGATCTATTCGGGTCGGGATACAGGAAAGACCCTGCAAAACAACGATTTATAGTGGATGGCCCGATTATTATAGCGGACGACCTTATTTACGGAATCTGGTAGAGATGCTTCTACATTAGACAATAGGTTTTTGAAGGACGCGGACCTGCTGTTGGACTAGTAAAAACCAGAATCGATGACCTAGTCAGTTGGCTTAGCTCCATTGACTGTCGAGGCAATAAAAAACGGTTGAGCCAAGTTTTTTATTTTTGAGAATTAAACGATGCCAAGTGTCAAAATCACTAATTGAGGAATACTCCTTGCGGAGATCACTTCAACTTCCCCAGGTTGCGACAAGTGGCGTGTTGCATGTGCGCCACTTGTCGCAACCTGGGAGTTTTCCCTTTTTTCGTAGATCCGTTTATTCAAAATGTTTTATCTCTTAAACCGTGCGTCCAAATCTCGAACCGCTTTCGCCATTGGATTCCTCGCGTCGAGATCTTCAAAACTAGATCCCATGTTGATAGGTTTTGACAAACTTTTTTTTCAAGAAAAAACCAGACAAAAAAACCGACGAAAAAACCGAACCGGAAACACGGATTTTTTTCCCTTTCCGAAAGAGGCACGCCCGTGCCTCTGACAAAAGCACAACCGTGCCTCTGGCGGAAGCAAAACCGTGCCTCTCGTGAAAGAAAAAAACAGAAAACTCGTTTTTTTTCTTTTCCAAAAGAGGCACGCCCGTGCCTCTCGCGAAAGCACAACCGTGCCTCTGGCGGAAGCAAAACCGTGCCTCTCGCAAAAGAAAAAAACAGAAAACGCATTTTTTCCCTTTCCAAAAGAGGCACGCCCGTGCCTCTCGCGAAAGCACAACCGTGCCTCTGGCGGAAGCAAAACCGAGCCTCTCGCGAAAGAAAAAAAACAGAAAACGCGTTTTTCCCTTTTCGAAAGAGGCACGCCCGTGCCTCTCGCGAAAGCACAACCGTGCCTCTGGCGGAAGCAAAACCGTGCCTCTCGCGAAAGAAAAAAAATAGAAAATGTGTTTTTTTTCTTTCCGAAAGAGGCACGCCCGTGCCTCTCGCGAAAGCACAACCGTGCCTCTCGCGGAAAAAAAAACAGAAAACACTTTTTTCCCCTTTTCGAAAGAGGCACGCCCGTGCCTCTCGCAAAAGCACAAGCGTGCCTCTGGCGGAAGCAAAACCGTGCCTCTCGCGAAAGAAGAAAAAAAAACAGAAAACACGTTTTTTTTGCTTTCCAAAAGAGGCACGCCCGAGCCTCTCGCGAAAGCACAACCGTGCCTCTGGCTGAAGCAAAACCGTGCCTCTCGCGAAAAAAAATGCATTTTTTTACGCAAAAAGATTAATTTTTTCGAAAAAAAATTGGTCGAAAAGCTAGGGAAGACCTGTAGAAAACCAAAACGTCAAAAAAAACCGAAAAAAAAATATTTTAAAAATTCGAAAACGCGTGCATAAAAATAAAAAAATAAAATCCAGAGGGAGCGCCCAGAGCACGACACGTGGCGAATGGCTGTGAGCGCGCCAAGTTGTGTCGATCGTCGCGAGGCTCCCGAAGGAGCGCTCGTTAATTAGTTGCTCCCGCCAAGTGTTTTATAAAAACCGTTGAACCCATGTCTCCAGAAAAGGCCATCGTTCTTCCTAAAAAAAGCCATCGTTTTCTGTGGCCGCAAAACGATTTTTTTCATGTGAATACGGTAGGTTTCCTCAAAAGAAAAAAGTGAATTGGTGGAAATATATCCACTACCCCCCTCCGCCGCCGCTTCCAACAGGGCGCAACCACCCCTGCCGCCGCCGCCCTTGCCCGGTGCGGCGACGCCGCCGCGCGCCACAAGGAGCCCAGGACCAACACGCCGGCGCCTCCCCGTACAACCGCGCGAGCACTGCTGCAGCGCTGCTGCTTGCTGGTCCAGCAACCCCCGCCGTCCAGGGGACGCCATCACCGCCGCCTGGTCTCGAAAATCCAGCTACTCCGGCCGTCCTCCGGTTGCCTCCCTCCTCTCAGAACTCCAGGCAGGACGACCAACCGACCAGGACGACGCCTCCCTCTGCTCCTGACCAGGACGCTGGTAATAGAAGCATCTTTATGTCATATGTCAACTTGTGAAGTTTGTGAACTACTAGAATTAGAAATATTAGGGAAAGGAACTAGAAATTGTTAGTGTATATCATAAATGATGCCGCTGTTCACATTGTCTTGATTGTCTGATTGCAGCTGCTGTTTGCTAGTTGCGTATATCTGGATCTTGTGCTTGCTAATTGATAGTATATTTGTAGTTGCTGGTTACTTTGTATTTTATTATGATTTGTTTATCTATTGATTGGAGTGTCTATTAGTAATATGGCTTAAAAAACTGGACATTGAACTGGCTTCTCCAATGTCTTGAGACCGAGCCAGATCAGGTTTCAGAGTGGCAGCTTCATGGCTTGCTGATGTGCTTCTCTTTTAAGTTATAAATAGGATCCTTGTAGAAGTAAACTAGTACTATTAGACCATCCGACCCATCTATGTCTGTTGTTGAAATAAAGACCAAACCAAGTCTGTTTAAGGAATTATAGGAAGACATGTTCATGTTAGTTTTGTCCCTTGTCACTTAGCGCAGTAACTACATTTCCTTTTGTTACAGTGTATAAATGGATTTAGAATTTATAAAGGAGCTATTGCTTTCTCCTAGACCAAGTGAGGAATACTTGGCTGGTGTTGTTGGTTTTCTTGACTTTGCGTACATCGGGAAAAGTTCTGATGCCAAGATCCATTATCCATGCGTCATATGTGTCAATGGATCGTTACAGAAGCGGGAGGACGTGTACGATCACTTGGTTTGTAGCGGATTTTCACCTGGATATACTGTTTGGGGTTGCCATGGGGAAACAACATCATTCATCTCTGCTAACAAACAAGGTGAAACTCCAACACACATGAGAAGTAACAAAAGATCACGATCACAGTTTGAAGGAACAAAATCTAATATGCGTCAGTTAGTGGAAGATGTTTTCTGTGGATCTCCAACGATAGAACCTGAAGCCCAAAATACGTCTAAACCAGGACCAGACCCTGAATCACAAGCTTCGACCTTTTGAGAGATGCAGATCAACCTTTATGGCCAGGCTCTGAACTATCCATCCTTTCTCTTGTTGTTATTCTCTTCCACATAAAAGCCACTAACAAGTGGAGCGATAAATCTTTAAATGATTTGCTAGCAGTTCTGTAGAAAGCAATTCCTAATGGTAAGAATTTACCTAGTACATTTTCTGAGGCGAAGAAGATCGTTGGAAAGGTTGGGCTTAGTTATGTGAGAATTCATTCTTGTGAAAATAACTGCCAGCTTTATAGGAAAGAGAAAGCAAGTGATGATTTTTGTTCAGCGTGTGGAACTTCAAGGTGGAAGAACATACCAGATAAAACTAATTTGACTAAGAAGGAAAGAAGGAAGGCAATCCCAAGGAAGGTGTTACGGTACTTTCCAATTATGCCAAGGCTTAAGAGGCTTTTCATGCACAAAGATACAGCTACAGTTTTAAGATGGCATGACGAAGAGCGCACAAAGGATGGAGCATCACGTCATATAGCTGATTCAGAGGCTTGGAAGGCCATTGATTCTAAGTATAAACACATCGCGTCAGACCCCCGAAACATGAGGTTTGGAGTAGGAGCTGATGGGTTCAATCCATTTGGGAAGATGAGTTCCAAACATAGCTGTTGGCCCGTGGTCTTAGTGCCCTATAATCTTCCTCCATGGTTATGCATGAAAGCCTCCTCTCTTCTGCTTACTTTGATTATTCCAGGTTACCCTGGAAAGAACTTCCATGTATTCATGGAACCAGTTTATGAGGAACTAGCTGAGTTGTTTGAAGTTGGAATGTTAACATATGATGCATCTCGAGATGAGAAGTTCCAACTTTATGCGGTTGTGTTGTGTACTGTGAGTGACTACCCTGGGCTTGCAATGGCTTCAGGACATAGCACCAGTTCTGAGTCCGGTTGTTTCCCGTGTAGTGATGAAACTTGGTCTTTACGCTTGAAACATGGGAGGAAGTTCTGTTTCATGGGACATCGCCGATTTCTGCACCCAGACCATGAGTTCCGCTATGAATCTGACTTGTTTGATGGATTGGAGGAACACAAAACAGAACCAACTCTTTATTCTAAAGTTGGAGTTTTAGATAAGATAAAATCAATTAAGAACTTCGATGATTCCAAAACTTGGAAGTTTGTTAACGGGTTTTTCTCTCATTTGACTTATTCGGACTACAATTTGCTCCGCCACAATCTAGATATTATGCACATTGAAAAGAATGTATGTGAAAATATAGATGGGACACTTCTAGGAATAGAGGGCAAGTCAAAGGATAATTTAAAGGCACGACTTGACCTACATGACATGAAAATCAGGCCAGAGCTACATCCTCAAAAAAAAACAATGACAAGTATTTTCTTCCTCCTGCTTCGTATACGTTGTCGAAGAAACAGAAGCAGCAGTTTTGCAAAGTACTTCATGATATAAGAGTACCAGATGGGTATTCGGGGAACATCTCAAGATGTGTAAATGTTTCTGAAGGGAGAATTTCAGGCCTTAAAAGCCATGATTGTCATATTCTGATGCAACAACTATTGCCTGTTGCATTGAGAGGCTTACTTCCAGATAATGTCACATCTGTCTTCTTTGATCAATGTGCATATTTTAGAGAAGTTAGTGCAAAGGTTCTTCATGTGAGAGATCTTGAGAAATTAGAGCAAAGAATAAATATAACATTATGCCGTATGGAGATGATATTTCCGCCCGGATTTTTTACTGTTATGGTGCATTTGGTTCTTCATCTAGCAACAGAGGCAAAAATAGGTGGCCCTGTGGCCTACCGTTCAATGTGGTTTTTGGAAAGGTACTTTGTCAAAAATGAGATATATATATTTTTTCTAATTATTACAGTACTACATTCATTAACATTTTTTGTCTTCTTTTTTCATTTTTTATTTATGCAGGTATCTCTGTGTCCTGAAGTCATATGTGCGTAACAGAGCACATCCAGAAGGATCTATCGCTGAAGCACATCTTGCAGACGAGTGCATGGCGTTTTGCTCAAGATATATTGATGGTTTCGCCACCAAGCATAATCGGCCTTCAAGGAATGACGATGACGATGAGGCGGTTGATGTTGAACAAGGATCAACTCTGTTTCCTTCGGTAGGAAAACCACTTGGAAAGCCTGGCAATTATGTTCTTTGAGGGATGACTAAATTCCAAGCACATAGATATGTGTTGTTCAACTGCTCAGATGTCAACCCATTCCTTCGGTAATACGTCAATCCTCTAAATAATATCAGTTTTTTTACATGTTTTCGCAACTCTTTCTCTGACTTCAAAACTAATTATAAAATTACTTTGCAGAGCTCACGCTGATGAGATCACTAGCGAGCGTGGTGTCTCAAACATGGCCGAGTCCATCCAACATGATAAGTTCAACGACTGGTTCAAAGCTCATGTAAGTCCGTATTTTATATTCTTTGTATGTACAATTGAAGCCATTTACTAAACAACTTCTTAATCTACAGATAATTAAATTGGAGAAGGAAAATGGTATTGGTAGTATTAATAATGATATTAGATGGCTAGCACGTGGCCCAGTAGATGCAGCAAAAAGGTACCGCGCTTACAACTCCAGAGGATATCGGTTTAGGCCTAAACGGTTAGACAGGGTGAGTCAAAATAGTGGAGTGGTGGTACATGCCAAAACATCTACATATGCTACACCAGGTGATGCGACCCCTGTTTTAGGTGATGTGACTTACTATGGCAAGATAATTGATATTATTCAGTTGAACTACTCTGGACATTTTTCGGTGGATTTATTTAAGTGTGAATGGGTAGATATTTCTAAAAAAGGAATGAAGAAGGACAAGTATGGCTACACACTTGTTAACTTCTCACATTTGATGCACAAAAGGAGACAAGATTGAGCATGACCTTTTATTTTGCCTAACCAAGCCGATCAAGTGTTTTACCTAGAAGACGAACTGAACCCAGGTTGGTCAGTGGTGATGCAGAATAAACTACCTAGAGATTGATGTGACACTGGAAATGATGAATGCACACGAGACGTAGAAGCTGAGCCATTCCATGTTTCTCACCTCACGGATATGTTTAAAGCGAAAAGGAAAGATCAACATTGGGTAAGGTCTGATATTGAGGGAACAATTGTGGATGCTAATGATAATTCTTTGATCAATGAAGAACGGTGATGGTACATCATATAAAGGTATTTCTCTGTTCAAGCAACATTTTCTTGATTATATATACATTGTAGTTTTAGCTAAAATCAAAGCTGAGTTTGCAGGACATTAATAACCATTGTATGTTCTTGCAGATCGTTGGATGAGCTTACACCCTTCTAAATATTCGAAGGAATGAGGTCTTTCACTCAACATATAAACCCAATTTTTCTTTTTCTTTATTGCTTTTCAGTTTCTCGTCCTATTTTCCATATATGCTGCCATTGTGGATCCCTATATACATTGAATTTAACTTGACTCTTTTTGATTTGTTATGAACTTTTTCTCATGCGCTTCAGTGAATCTTCTTTTTCAGAAAAATTTGCAAGTCAAGATTACAAGGATTGTTCTAAACTGCTAGATGAAGCAATGTGTTCTTTTAGATGGCTTTTATATGTTTTCGTAGTTTTTGATCTTCAAACATGAAGCTTGGAAAAATTCAGAAAATTGTTACTAAAGTTAAGCTTTATGTACGACATATTGTCATTGGAAATAGATACACTTTTGTCGAAGAAGTATTATGTCAGATTTACCATCTTGTAAACTTAGTTTACGTCTGTTTGAAATTGGCGTTTTAATTTATGTGGGATGCTTGTTTGCTGTCAAAACCTGATTCAATATTTTCTTTGTTGTTGTGAACCAACCATTGCACGTGTTACTTCTGTTGCTTGCACTTGCAGCTAGGTGCAGCTAGGTGCTAGCTGTTGTGCCTGTTGCTTACACTTGCAGCTGGTTGCTAGCCATCTTGCCGCTCAGATCGGGTGCCTAACTATTGATGATATGCATTTGAACTGCTGATGCAATGGCCAGTAGTAGAGGAGCCATGGGGATGCACTATAGCAGAGGCGCTCAAAGAAGAGCAACAGAGGTTAGGGTGTTCAAGAAAAACAGTAGCAAAGTAGCCTTGGTCACGTGACATTCCCTTCCTTCTCGCTTTTGCCCTTATCTCTCTCTCTCTGTGTGAAAGCGTGGCTCCCCTTGATCTTTTTTCGCGACAAACTGTCAAATCTATTCAACTTCAATCATGGCAGTACAACGGACACCAGAAATAATAAAAATTACATCTAGATTCATAGACCACCTAGCGATGATTACAAGCACTGAAGCGAGCCCAAGGCGTGCCGCTGTCATCGCTCCTCCCTCGCCGGAGTCGGGCACAACTTGTTGTAGTAGACAGTCGGGAATTTGTTGTGCTAAAGACCTATAGGACCAACGCACCTTAACCGAACGAGGCCTTGGTTCCCTTTTCTCCAGTCGAACCACCGGTCCGGTTCTTAAAACTATCTTCAAATTTAAGCTCTCGTTCATTGTTGATCTTCCACTCCTTTGTGAGTATTCACATCAAATACTTAATTTCATATGATCATTTTAAAGTTTGCATTTCACATTTATGGTTGTTGAGTTATCCTAAAATTCGTGTAAAAATATAGTTAATATGATATTCACTGCAACCAGACCGAAAATAGTTTGGTATTTACCAACCAAACTGTATTCTTTTTCATACCATATTACCAAAGAATGAAAACACTATTTACCAAAACAAAAACGTATTATCATGTTGACACATGGGCCCTATGTGTCAAGGTATTTGTGATCTATGCATGTAGTTGATTTTAGTTTTTCTAGTCCCCCTATAATAGAGCTTGTAACACTATGTATCAACCATGATTATGTGTTACTACCATTGTTGAACTACGTAACATATTTCAGTAACACATATTCATATGTTACCGTCAAGATCTATGTAACACACTTGACCAACACATATTTACATGTTACTATTACAATATCCTAGTAACACATTTTGAGGCCTTATATAGTATGTGTTACTGCCTGTCGTTCGACACAAAATGTTGTGTTACGGTAATTTCCCTTGTCACACATTTTTCAATCTGTTACATGATTGTGTTACTTAAAGTCTGTTTTGTTGTAGTGAGATGAGGAGGAAGTGGAAGATGGCGGTTACCCCAAGGTCAATTCCACCCTCATGATTTTTTCCGATGTTGAGAGCAAGAGTCGGTTGAAGGTCATCAACAGAGAAGTGAATATGGTTGCTCCGGCGACGACGACCACGTACTTGAAATGGTCTCAGACAACCATCACATTCGACCAGTCAGACCATCCTGCTCGTGTAGTCACCCCCGGGAGGCAAGCGCTAGTGGTTGACCCAGTGGTTGGTGGCACTCGACTGACTAAAGTGCTGATGGATGGAGGTAGTGGCCTGAATATCCTGTATGCTGAAACCTTGAAGGGGATGGGCATCCCGATGTCCAAGCTTAGCGAGAGCAACATGAGCTTTCACGGCGTTATTCCCGGAAAGAAGGCCGAGTCACTCGGCCAGATCACTCTCGACGTGGTTTTAGGTGACTCCAAGCATTACTGAAAAGAAAAGTTGACATTTGAAGTCGTGGATTTCCAGAGTGCTTACCACGCCATCCTGGGGAGACCGGCGTACGCGCGTCTCATGGCTCGACCGTGTTATGTATACCTCAAGCTGAAGATGCCTGGTCCCAAAGGTGTGATCACGGTCACTGGCAATTGGCAGAAAGCAGAAGAATGTTTCTACAAAGGTTTCAAAATCACCGATGCACAGATGGCAGCAGTTGAATTCCAAGAGTATCAGAAGAGTGCGGATCCAAGTGATTTGCTCCGAGCCAAGAAGCCTGCGACAGACTCCGCGTTTCATTTGAGTGGTGAAACAAAGCCGATTCATATTCACCCGACTGATCCCAATGCTGCACCGACTCATATATCAACGACGCTCGACGGCAAATAGGAAGAAGCGCTCATCCAGTTCCTCCGTGAGAACTGGGACATCTTCGCATGGAAACCCTTTGACATTCCAGGTGTACCCAGAGGACTGGTTGAGCATTGTTTGTGTGTCGACCCCAAGGTAAAACCCGTCAAAGAGCACCTTCAGCGGTCCGCCGTTCAGAAGAGAAAAGCAATCGACGAAGAAGTGGCTCGACTGTTGGCAGCAGAGTTCATCCGTGAAATCTACCACTCTGAGTGGCTTGCCAATGTCATCATGGTCCCCAAGAAGGACGATTCACTTCGCATTTGCATTGATTTCAAGCATATCAATCAGGCCTGCCCGAAATATCACTTCCCTCTCCCCCGTATCGATCAGATTGTTGACTCGACCGCGGGGTGTGAGCGCTTGTCTTTTTTAGATGCCTATTTCGGGTATCATCAGATCCGACTGTATGGTCCCGATGAAATAAAAACAGCCTTCATCACCCCATTCGGGTGCTTTTGCTATGTCACCATGCCATTCGGTCTTAAAAACACCGGAGCCACGTTCATGAGAATGATCCAGAAGTGCCTGCTCACCCAAATCAGTCGGAATGTGGAGGCATACATGGATGACATCGTGATCAAGTCTCGCAAAGGTTCCTACCTATTGACTGATCTTGCAGAAACCTTTGCCAACCTAAGAAGGTACGATATCAAGCTTAATCCGTCAAAGTGCACATTCAGAGTTCCAGGAGGAAAGCTGCTCGGTTTTCTCGTTTCCGAATGAGGGATCGACGTCAATCCAGAAAAAGTTGATACCATCCTCTGAATGAAACGCCCCGTGCAAGTGCATGACGTTCAGAAGCTGACTGGTTGTTTGGGCGCCTTGAGTCGATTCATCTCTCGTCTCGGTGAAAAGACCTTGCCTCTTTACCGATTGATGAAGAAATCTGATAAGTTCGAGTGGTTTGAAGAAGTTGATGCAGCGTTTGCAGAGCTTAAAGCCCTGCTTTCCACCCAGCCGGTGCTCGCTGCGCCAATCAGCAAAGAGCCTTTACTAATTTACATTGCAGCCACTGGACAAGTTGTTAGTACAATACTCACTGTCGAGCGAGAAGAGGAAGGAAAAGCGTACAAGGTTCAACACCCAGTTTATTATCTCTCTGAAGTTTTGACTCCGTCCAAGCAGCGCTATCCTCATTATCAGAAGCTTGTCTATGGAATTTACATGACCATGAAGAAGGTTGCATATTACTTCTCTAATCACTCTATTACAGTCGTCAGCGACGCACCGTTGTCTGAGATCCTGAATAACAGAGATGCAACTGGTCGAGTAGCAAAATGGGCGATGGAACTCCTTCCACTGGACATCAAGTTTGAGGCAAAGAAAGCTATCAAGTCCCAAGCAATCGCGGATTTCCTTGCCGAGTGGATTGAGCAGCAACTACCGACTCAAGTTCACTCGAAACATTGGACTATGTTCTTCGATGGTTCCAAGATGCTAAACGGGTCAGGTGCTGGAGTAGTATTAGTGTCCCCCCGTGGAGACAAGCTCAATTACGTTCTCCAAATTCACTTTGATTCCTCCAATAATGAAGCAGAATACGAAGCACTTCTATATGGGTTGCGTATGGCCATCTCACTCGGCGTCTGTCGCCTCATGGTGTATGGCGATTCAGATTTGGTGGTTAACCAGGTGATGAAGGAATGGGATGTCAGAAGTCCAGCCATGACTGGTTACTGCAATGCTATCAGGAAGCTGGAAAAGAAGTTTGAGGGGTTGGAACTTCACCATGTGCCCTGATTGAAAAATCAAGCTGCAGATGAGTTGGCGAAGATAGGTTCCAAGAGAGAGGCCATTCCCCGCAATGTGTTTCTGGAACATATTCATTCACCTTCGGTTCAGGAGGATCCCTTCACAGAAGAGTCGCCACAGCCCAAGAGTGCTACAGATCCGACTGAAGTTGACATCCCAGCCGTGGTCGACTTAGTCATGGAGGTTCTGGTCATCACTCTTGACTGGACAGTGCCGTACATCACATACATTCTTAGGAAAGAACTTCCGAAGGAAGAAGAAGAGGCTCGACAGGTCGTCCGACGATCTAAGGCCTTTACTGTGATAAAGGGGCAGTTGTTCAGAGAAAGTGCAACTAGAGTTTGCCAAAAGTGTATCACGCCAGAGGAAGGTCGAGTGATCCTCAATGATATTCACTCGGGGACCTGTGGTCACCACGCGTCCTCCCGGACCATCATGGCCAAAGCATACCGAGCTGGATTTTACTGGTCGCGGGCCAACGAGATGGCTAAGGAAATAGTGGACAAGTGTGAAGGCTGCCAGTTTTACTCCAACATGTCTCATAAACCTGTGTCGGCTCTAAAAACAATTCCACTCATCTAGCCTTTCGCCGTCTGGGGACTAGACATGGTTGGACCTTTGAAGATAGGTAGGAGTGGATTTACTCATGTGCTGGTAGCAGTCGACAAGTTCACCAAGTGGATCGAAGCCAAGCCCATCAAAAGCCTTGAAGCAAGCACAACTGTGAGTTTAATCAGGGAACTTATATTCAGATATGGCGTTCCGCACAGCATCATCACGGATAACGGCTCGAACTTCGATTATGAAGAATTCAAAGCCTTTTGCACCTCCCAAGGCACGAGAGTCGACTACGCTTCGGTCTCTCATCCTTAGTCGAATGGACAGGCCGAGCGGGCGAATGGATTGATTCTCGAAGGATTGAAGCCTCGGTTGATGCGGGACCTGAAACATGCAGCGGGAGCCTGGGTCGACGAGCTCCCATCCGCGTTGTGGGGGTTGAGGACAACCCCTATCCAGTCGAATGGAAGGACTCCATTCTTCTTAGTCTATGGTGTTGAAGCCATGCTCCCCAGTGATTTGCTCCACAATGCACCTCGAGTCAAACTCCTCTCAGAAGAAGAAGCAGAACAAGCTTGGCAAGATGCAGCCAACCTCTTGGAAGAAGAAAGAGAGATGGCCTTGATTTCGTCGACCATTTATCAGCAAGACTTGCGTAGATTTCACGCTAGAAATGTGAGGGGTCGAGCATTTCAAGAAGGAGACCTGGTTCTTCGAGTGGACCAGCAAAGACCTCACAAGCTTGCTCCTGCTTGGGAAGGCCCTTTCGTCATCACCAAGGTGCTCCACAGCGGAGCATACCGTCTCTTCAACGTCAAACATAATAAAGATGAGCCACGCGCCTGGAATGCGGATCTACTCCGCCCTTTCTATTCTTAAATATTTAGAATGATGAGATGTAATAAGAAATACCTTTTAGTTTGACTATCAAAAGACATAATTTACTTCTTCCGAATGATTGTTGTTTATTTCTTTTGTACGAATTACCTTAGCTGCGAATCTATTTTGCCTAAAACAAAGTGATAAAAATCCTACCGAGTGATGAGTCTGCCTCTCACTCGGGGGCTTAGCTGCAGCCCAGTGCTCGCCTAAGTGATAAAAATCCTACCGAGTGATGAGTCTGCCTCTCACTCGGGGGCTTAGCTGTAGCCCAGTGCTTGCCTAAGTGATAAAAATCCTACCGAGTGATGAGTCTGCCTCTCACTCGGGGGCTTAGCTGCAGCTCAGTGCTCGCCTAAGTGATAAAAATTCTACCGAGTGATGAGTATGCCTCTCACTCGGGGGCTTAGCTGCAGCCCAGTGCTCGCCTAAGTGATAAAAATCCTACCGAGTGATGAGTCTGCCTCTCACTCGGGGGCTTAGCTGCAGCCCAGTGCTCAC
Organism: Triticum aestivum; assembly: GCF_018294505.1. Taxonomy (NCBI): domain Eukaryota; kingdom Viridiplantae; phylum Streptophyta; class Magnoliopsida; order Poales; family Poaceae; genus Triticum; species Triticum aestivum. The sequence continues at coordinate 225,889,365 of NC_057804.1, read as the reverse complement.
CTAAGTCATAAAAATCCTACCGAGTGATGAGTCTGCCTCTCACTCGGGGGCTTAGCTGGAGCCCAGTGCTTGCCTAAGTGATAAAAATCCTACCGAGTGATGAGTCTGCCTCTCACTCTGGGGCTTAGCTGCAGCCCAATGCTCGCCTAAGTGATAAAAATCTCACCGAGTGTTGATCAAAGCTCTCACTCGGGGGCTTAGCTGCAGTCCCGCACTCGCCTAAGTTTGAAAAATCCTACCGGGTGGTGAGCAATCCTAGCACTCGGAGGTTTAGCTGCAGCCCAGTGCTCGCCTAAGTTCGAAAAATCCTGCCGAGTGGAGAGAAAACCTCCCACTCGGGGGCTTAGCTGCAGTCCCGTACTCGCCTAAGTTCGAAATATCCTACCGAGTGGAGAGCAAACCTCCCACTCGGGGGCTTAGCTGCAGTCCCGTACTCGCCTAAGTTTGAAAAATCCTACCGAGTGGAGAGCAAACCTCCCACTCGGGGGCTTAGCTGCAGTCCCACACTCGCCTAAGTTTGAAAAATCCTACCAGGTGGTGAGCAATCCTCCCACTCGGAGGCTTAGCTGCAGCCCAGTGCTCGCCTAAGTTTGAAAAACCTTACCGGGTGGTTGACAGGAGCGTCAAGACCATTGCTGAGTGCCTTGCTGATGAGCTGATCAATGCTTCTCAAGGATCACCTAATCGGTTGACAGGAACGTCAAGACCATTGCTGAATGCCTTGCTGATGAGCTGATCAATGCTACTCAAGGATCACTTGATCGGCCGACTGGAACGTCAAGACCATTGCTGAGTGCCTTGTTGATGAGCTGATCAATGCTACTCAAGGATCACCCTATCAGCCGACTGGAACATCAAGACCATTGCTGAGTGCCTTGCTGATGAGCTGATCAATGCTACTCGAAGATCACCCGATCAGTCGACTGGAACGCCAAGACCATTGCTGAACGACTCGCTGATGAGCTGATCAAGGTTGCTCAAGGACCGCCCGATCAGTCGACTGGCCATCCTTCTCCAAAAGCTGCATCGAGCAAACAGACAACAATTCGAGGGGAAAACGATTTTCGTTCAAAGACAGACGTGATTTATGAGATGGCAAATCCAAAGTTTCTTAACCGCAGAATAAAGTGCTCGGGCATCAGGCCCGAAGGAGTTTTAACGGTTACAAATTCACTTGTCATTCCGAGGCAAATAAAAGTGATAGCATAATGTTTTTTATCACTCGGTGGGAGAAGGAGTGGCCGGGTCGCAGAAGCTGTCGAGGTCTATGCTGCCGGCGATGCGAGTGGCTGCCTCGAGGAAAGTGTCCATGAAGTCCTGGAAGGAGTGCTTCTTAGTGTTTGCCACTTTGAGAGCTGCCAGCTTGTCTTCCTTAGCCTCCTTGCAGTGCACTCGGACCAGAGACAAAGCGACATCAGCACCACAGCGGGCAGAAGATTTCTTCCACTCTTGCACTCGACCTGGAATCTGGTTTAGCCGAGTCATCAAAGACTCGAGGTCTTGAGACATTTCCTCCCGAGGCCTGAGCTCGGTGTCCACTCGGACCATCGCCACCTTTAGCCGAGCCAGATAGTCGACTGCACCATCCAAGCGCGATTCCAGTTGAAGCAAGTTCATCGCAACTTCATCTTTCATGGGATAGTTGATGGGTTCGAGACCTGTCTCGACCCGCCCAGTTTCAGCCTCAAAGTCCTGACACAGTTCTGTCCCATTGCAAAAAAAGTGATGAATCGACAACGAGATAACAAAGTTCAATCGACAACAAAGTGATGAGTCGACTGATCATACCTTCAAGCTTCAGAACAAGTTTGGCAGCGAGTTGCTCCAGATAGGACTCTAGCTTGTCGGTCTTGGTCTTAAGGCCGCCAACTTCAGTGGTCAGATTTTCCTTGTCCTTCTTTAGTTGCTCGACTTCCCGATTGGCGTCTGAGATGGCAGCCTTCAGCTTCGCGTTCTCCTCCTCCAGTTTGCTGATCGAAGCCAGCTTCTGGTCCGCAAGCTTCGTCTTCTCGCGCGCTTCCTTCTGAGCGGCTGCCAGATCCAGATCCTTCTGCTCCAAAGCCTCCTTCATCCTCTCTAAAGAAACAACACTCTTCAGACGAGACTGAAGTTGACGATTTTCACTATGCACATCTGCTCGTGTGAAATCACTCGGTTCGAAGAGACTGAAGGAAAAACTAGCGCGAAGTATGAAGCTACAAAACAGATAGGATGGTCGAGTGATTACCTCCCATGATGGTCGTTTCTTGTTGGGCAGTCTTCAGATTCTTCTTCGCAAGTTCGAGGTCAAGTTCAACGCTGATATGCTTCTTCTTTAACTCGGTGAGCCAAGCTCCAAGATCACAAGACCTCTGCGGCCAGAAAGACAGACATGTCAATCGACAGATCGAAGCGCCAAGTGAAAGCAAAGAATTACTCTAAGACTACTGTCGAATCAAATATTCAACAGTAGTCTCGGGGACTACACCCAGTGGGTGCAGTTAGCGTGCCCCCACTGGATCAGATCAATACTCAGCATGAGTTCAAAAAAAAGAAAGAGAGAGAGAGAGACACATCATTAGACCTCGGTCGACTGCTAGCAGCCGACCGTGGTCTCGGGGACTACACCCAGTGGGTGCACTCGATGTGCCCCCACTGATTCGAAAAGTGCAGAATTGAAGATTTCCCGAGTTCTAAGCGAAGGAAAACCCAGTGGGTGATCAGATATAAAGAGACATTCAAGAATTTCAGTCGGAATTTTGCTGACCTGAACATTGGTCTGAAGAGCAGTGATGGCGTTGTAAGCTATCTGACTGGCTTCATGCATCACTTTCACTTGCTCCATGACAAGATTTGCCTGGCGAAGAGCTTCCCTAGCAGCACCCGGCGAGTCATCTGGAGTTTGATATGTTACGAAGAGGGATGGCTCTAGAGGGGTCGAAGTAGCTGCCGGGTCAGATGAGTGGAGCTGCACCGGTGTGGCAGGTGTCTGTGCACTCGACCCCGACGGACGATCAGTCGTGAACGGGTTAGCGAATGTGACGTTGGTCTGGACTATCGCTTTAGGCGCCGGTGTCGACTGAGGGACCTGGACCTCAAGCTTCTTCCTGCTTGAGCTTCCACTCTTCTTCCTCCTCTCCTGTAGAGGCACTTCTTCTTCGTCGTCATCAGGAAGCACAACGATATCTTGTGGAGCTACATAAGAAGAGAAATGTCAAGTTTTCAGTCAATTGGCCATCCACTCGACTAAATAGAACTCAGTCGAACGAACTTACCAGCTCGTGAGGTGGCCTCTTCGTCTCCTGGTGCCTTGTCGACGTCCATGTCAGTGGCAGCAGAGGTGGGGCTGGAAATACACAAGGATTGGTCAGTCAGATCAAGAAAATCTTCAGTCGACTTACGGAAACACAAACAAGATACCCACCATGAGGCAACGGGGACATCCATCTTGATGCGCGGTAGTGTCTTCGCGCCTTGGAGGGAGCAACTTTAGGCTGCTTGGCCACCTTCTTCGTCGGCTCCGGAGTCGACGTTCGAGTGCGCTTCTAAGTATTGGCACTCGGACCCACACCTTTCCCGCGCCCGCCGGCCGGGTCATGCTGCTATTTGGATCGACGTTCGAAGCGTAGCGACGAGTCGACTTCCTCCTCCTTGTCCGACTCCTCGCTCTCCTCCTCCTCCTCCTCCTCGTCTTCCCGAGAATCCCTCTCGTCACTATCTTCCGCGCTGTCCTCCCCCTCCTGGGCCTTCTCCAAAGCCTGCTCGCCATTGGGCATCGAATGCATCTCAGTGAACACCTGCGGAACAAATTGGTCGAACGAGAGTCAGTCAATCTCAAGTGCAGTCGGAGCATGAATGAGAAGCAGTCGGAGCGAAAAGCGTACCTTGTCGGGTGGGTTGTCGCTGCTAAAGGGAACGACTCGCCTAGATCCTCTGGGATTGTCCTGATTGCCTGTGATGCTCCTCAGCCACAAAGCTACTGTTGCAGATGGTACTTCTTCTGGATGGACGCGAGCGGTGTCGTCCGGTCCGGAATACAGCCACATTGGGTGATTGCGGGCCTGGAGAGACTGGATGCGTCGACTGAGGAACACCTCCAACAGATCCAGACCCATAACACCATCATTGATAAGCTGAACCACCCTATCCACCAACATCGTCGTCTCCATGGTCTCGCCAGTCGTCACTTTCAGCGGAGCAGGAGTCTGGACTCAATCAAACGAGAAGTGGGGGAGGTCGGTCGACTGACCTGGAGCCGCGACATCCTGGCAATAGAACCAAGTCGATTGCCAGCCTCTAACGGAATCAGGAAGAGTCATAGCAGGAAAAGCACTCCCTTTCGTCTTTTGGATACCTAAACCCCCGCACATCTGGATGACATGGGTTTTCGAGTCACTCGACTTTGCCTTTTTACCAATTGGGAACGAATGGTGAAGATGTGCTTGAAAAGACCCCAGTGCGGTCGACACCCTAAGAAGTTCTCGCACATCGACACGAAAGCAGCTAAATACGTGATGGTGTTGAGGGAGAAATGGTGGAGTTAAGCACCAAAAAACTTCAGAAACCCCCGGAAGAAAGGGTGCGGGGGAAGCGAAAAGCCGCGGTCGACGTGGGTGGCGAGCAGAACACACTCACCCGATTGAGGCTGAGGGCTCATCTCCCCCTCCGGCAGCCTTGCCGCTCCCTTGGCGATTAACCCCGACTCCGCCAGCTCATCCTGGTCCGCCTGCTGAATCAAAGACCGGATCCAATCGCCCTGGATCCAGCGGCAGCCTCGCACGCGATGACGACCTGCACTGCTGCTTCCTGCCCTTCGCCACCTCCTTCATCTTCTTTGCGCGCTCTAGCGCCGCCGTCTTGTCCTTCACCATGGCAACGGGGTAGCAGCGTCGGAGCAGAAGAGTAAGGTGCGGCGGAGAAGCGAAGAAAGAAGAAGGAAGAGAAGATGTGCACAGTACAGACGCCTCGGTCCGGCCACCTTATAAGAGATTGTTTCCGAGTGACTGACGCATGGGACCAGGCGATCCCGTCAAATCCCGCAACAGTCATGCGCAGCGTATGTGGCAAAAAAAGGCGGCGCGGGAATCGAGGAATCACTGTTTATCCGCTCCGCCCACTTCGGCACTCCCCATCTGGCGCGCTTCCCTGAAATTTCGTATCCCGCGGAATCCGGGATACACTGCATACAATCGCGCCTAGGATCCCACGCTCCAACATGACACTCAGCACATAAGATCAACAGTTCACTCGTCTGTCCACTTAATGGATCAAGGCGACTGAGTCTACACCAAACATCGACGTGGGCGCTTAGACTTGCAGAAAGCACTCACGAGATCCCAAAGCTCGGGACAAGTTCAATTTCAGCCTTTTTTGCACTCGCAACTTAATCCATTAGGGGGCTACTGATGAGGATACAGACCTGGGGTAGGGTCATAGGCCTGACCTATACGTCCTACCCAAGGTCACTACCCCTGAAGATAAGAAGACCAAGAATCCACTCGACGGTATAATCACTTGACCGTCATTCCCCACTTTCACTCGACCGTATGGGGAATGACTCGACCATATCGAAGACCAGGAGTCGGAAGAACGCACAACGACCGGGCATTCACTCCTTAGTCTTCATGAGCATTAAGAGTATTTAAAACTGCCGTTACCAGTAACACCCTTACTTTATGTACATTAAGCTCCTTGTAATGGAGGTGGGCTGGGGTCCTGGCGCACTCTATATAAGCCACCCCCCTCCTATGGGACAGGGGTTCGGACCACCTGTAACTCAACGCACATAATCCAATCGACCGCCTACGGGCACCGAGACGTAGGGCTGTTACTTCCTCCGAGAAGGGCCTGAACTCGTAAAACCTCGTGTGTACATCTTCGCCATAGCTAAGATCTTGCCTCTCCATACCTACCCCCTTTCTATTGTCAGACTTAGAACCACGACAGTGACCACCACGACCGTCGCCCCGCTCCTGCCCGCGCCGGGATCCTCCATCGCGCCCGTCCCCGCAATCCTCACCCCGGAGGAGGTGTCTGGGGTGCTGTGGGACCTAACCCAGGCAGTTCAGGAGATCCGCTTGTTCTTGGCCGGGTCCTCCGGGCCGCACCGGCTGTGCCGCCTATCGCTGCCCCCGCGCCTCCGTGGCTGCCGTGGCAGCCACCGCACCAGGCGGCCTCTGCCGCGCCCGCCGGGCCGCTGCAGCTGCCATTTATCGCCACGACCACCCAACCCTGGCTGCAGTGGCAGCCGCCGCTCCTGGCGGCCTCCGCCACAGCAGCCGCTGCAGCTGCCCGGCGTGACATTGCAGCAGCCGCTGCAGCTGCACAGCCACCGCCGGTCAGCTCCGGCCCCGCATCGACCACGCCGGCGGGAGTCCTGATCCACGAGGTCTGGTTCCTGCCCTCACCGTCCCTGCTACCGGCTTGGTTGACCGAGTCATCATCTCAGCCGGTCTACACGACGGCCTCGGGACAGCTACACGTGCCGCCCCAGCAGGCGCAGTACGATGGGTCCTCCAGTTCCGCGGGTCCCTACGTTGGCCTCGACACGACGCAGTTCCACAGGGGGGCCTTGTGATCACCGACCCGGTGCCACTGCTTCGCGCCGCCGAGCCATACCCCCACGGCGGTCATACCTAGATGGCGCCGTACTCCCACGCTTCGCCAAGCTTGCCTTCGCCAGCTACGACGTCACCGAGGACCTTGGCCCCTCAACTGGCTTAATAAGTGCGACCAGTTCTTCTGGGGCAACGCACGCTCGCGTCGGACCGCACCTGGCTCGCTTCATATCACCTTCGAGGTGCTGCACAAACTTGGTATTACCCTCTCAAGCAGGATGAGGGCGGCATGCCTCCATGGGAGCGTTTTCGCGAGCTCTGCCTCCTTCGCTTCGGGCCGCCAATACGCGGGAGCCGGCTGGTGGAGTTGGGACGTCTTCCCTTCACCTCTACGGTGCGGGACTTCACCAACCGCTTTCAGGCCCTGGCATGCCACGCGCCCAGTGACGGCTCACCAACGGGATGAGCTCTTCATCGACGGTCTGTCGGATCATATCCGCGTGGACGTGGAGCTGCGGGGACCCCAGGACCTCCAGATGGCCATGTACAATGCCCGTGCGTTCGAGCGCCGCGCGGTGGCCATCCAGCAGGCGTCACCGTCTCGGGCCGCTGGGCCGCCACCTTGGCTGGACGTTCCCGTGCAGGGTTGGCCTGCTCAGTCTTCCGCGGCACCCTCACCACGACCGCGGCGCGCTTGTTCCGCCAGCTCACCCCGGCCGAGAAACTCGAGCATCGCCGCCAAGGGTTGTGCTTCAACTGCGATGAGCCCTACGTGCCCGGCCACGTCTGCTCGCGACTCTTATACTTCGAGGATGCGGACTACATTGAGGAGGACGCCGCCGCCGCCGGGCTCGGTGACCTGCCCGCCCCAGCTAGCACGGAGGTGTTTGGCAACGGTTGATCACCTCGAGTTCCGCAAGCGCTTCACCGCCTTCCAGCTTGAGGACGACCTGTTTGTGCAGGCGGGGAGAAATGTTATGACCATCATAATAGTCGCTTAGCCCAGTTAGTTGTGGCCCAGTCTATCTTATCGTTATTAGGGGCTTAGCCCAATTATCTTATTAGGAGGATTATATAAACGTGTGTAAGGATCCGTTTGGAAATTAAGAAAGAAGCAATCATATTTGCTCGGCTTCCTTAGGGAGCCGCAAGACCTAACCCTAGCCTGCTCCCCTGCGCCATCTTCCTATCAGCCGTCGCCTTCTGCCGCGCAACTACGGCGCCGACGCACCACCGCCGGCGCCCATCTCCTCACCAACCAGCCTCCCACCCCTACAACCTGCAGTTCAGGCCAGGTAGGGCCCAAGCTCCTACCACCTGCACTATCAACTGAACATCTTGCCAGTTGCGCTAATAGCTTGCTTACTATTTGCCCTCTCTTGAAAATGTAGTCCGCAGGAATCAATGGCCTTCTCCATTACACTCCTCGGATTCTTGAACAAGTTGGAGTAGTTAATTTGTTTTCAAACATTGGACTTGGCTCTCATTCAACCGCAATCCTCCTAAGTGCCATAAATGCTTTGCTCATGCTGCCTTGTATAACTGCTTCAATGATGCTGATGGATATTTGTGGACGAAGATTAACTCTGAGACTACTTGAACATCAAACATAAATGTTTACAATTAAAAAATTGTCAGTAAATTCATGATTTATTGTTGTTTAACTGTCATATAGTACTATTGTTGAGATTCCGATAGTTCTTTGAAATTGATATAGTTGCCATCTCCATGTCACCTTGAATATGTTTTCTACTGACAACTTTACAAATAAACTTATCAATATTGGGCATCGTTTCTGTCAGCATTTCAATTTTTTCATGTCATACCTGAAAATAAGCTCAGCATGCTGTGCTCATGATTTTGAAGATGTGATTTCTTGCATTTTCTTCACAAAACTCCAGATTAAGACCTTTGTACATTTATGCAGGTCTCTTCTCCTTGTAACTACCCCTATCCTAATGTTGTCCCTGAGTACAATATGTTTTTCCTCCATAGTGAATATGGGATAGGGGTAGTTATAAGGAGAAGGGACCTGGTCGTCCTCCTTAGTCAATGATCTCCACTGCTGCAATAAGATACAAGATTTAAATAGACAGTCAGCAGATTTAGTAGGAAAGACATGTTCGATCGTAAATTTATTCCTAATAGTCCACAACGACCAACATATCGCACCGAGGCCAACCCAGAAGACCCTCTTAGTCACCCCAGCCAACGAATTGGCAAGATTTCTCATCTCAAGAAAGGAGGAGGGGTTCCAAGTAACCTGGAGCCATGATCTGACATAGCTCCAAACCAGCTTAGCAAGCACACAATGGAAAAATATATGATTCGTGTCCTCCAAGGCACCACAGAGAGCACAAAACTCCGAGCCCGGCCCGTTTCTCTTACACATTTGGTCAGCCCTGGGGAGACGACCTCTGAAGGCCTGCCAGAGGAAGATTTTGATTTTCGGTGGGATTCTGGAACGCCAAATGGTAGAAAACCTATTAGAAGGGGCACCTCCAATGATTCTAGAGTACAAGGATTTCACTGAAAACTGGCCTGAGGAGGAATGAGGCCAAACCACCAAATCCAGAGCCTCCGAGAGCAAGGGGAATAAGGCAGAGAGTCTTTGCCAGTCTTCCAACTCTTCAGGAGACAAGGAGCGACGGAAAGCCAGGTCCCAATTATTAGCCAACACCTCCGCGATGGAGATATTCGGGTTAGGGCAGTACGAAAAAAGAACAGGTAAGCTAATAGAAAGGGGAGCGTCACCACACCACCAGTCAAGCTAAAAACTAACCGAGGAGCCATCTCCTACAATGAACTTAACATGTTCAAGGAACAGAGGTTGAACTTTAATAAGGTCCTTCCAGAATTGAGATCCATGCCGGGCCCCAGCAAACATCGGGCTAGAGTGTGGAAAATATTTAGCTTTAAGAATTGAATACCATAAAGATTTGGCCCCACTAGACATGATCTTCCACCACCATTTGATTAAAAGACATTTGTTCAAGACCGATGTGTTGATTATGCCTAACCCCCCAAGGTTTTTAGGCCTACACATGAGTTTCCATTTAACCAACCTATATTTCCGTCTGTTGTCAGCAGCATTCCAATAGAAAGCACCCCTGTGCTTGTCAAAACCAGCATGAATGCCAGCCGAGAGAAGATAGAAGCCCATTAGAAACATATGAAGAGAGGAGAGACAAGCGTTGATCAGAGCAACTTTGCCATCATTAGTATTGTGTGTGCCTTGCCAGGGAAGAACCCTGTTTCCCACCTTAGAAACAGCCAGAGCTAAATCCTTTGAATGAAGCATATCAGGCGAGATGGGAAGTCCCAGGTATTTAAAGGGGAAGGAGCCCAGGGAACAGTTTAGAAGCCTAGCTGCTCTCAGAGCCTCCGCATCATCAACACCAGTGACTAGGACCTCACTCTTGGAAAAGTTAATTTTCAGGCCTGAGATGGCCTCGAAGCATAAGAGGATGAACTTGAGATGGGCAATGCAATCATCGTTCAGTTCAACCATAATAATGGTGTCATCAGCGTATTGTAGGTGAGTAACACCTTCTGGGATTAAATGAGAAACCACTAGCAAGATATGGCCATGATGAGCCGCCCTAGACAAGATGCAAGAAAAAGCATCGGCAATGAAGTTAAACAGAACAGGAGACACATGATCGCCCTGTCATAGGGCCCTGCCATTGACAAAAAAATTACTAATGTGGCCATTAACAGAGACCGCAGTGTGGCCACCCGAGACCAACTGCATAATACGATGAACATACGCCCCATCGAAGCCTTTCGCTAGTAGAACCTTTCTCAGAAAAGGCCAACTGACCGAATCATAGGCTTTCTCAAAGTCCAGTTTTAGAATGACAGCCTTAGAGTTACGATCTCTCAAGTCATGAACTATCTCATGGAGACAAAGAATCCCATCTAAAATGAAGCACCCTTTGATGATAGCGGATTGGAACGGGCTAATAACTCTATGAGCAACGGGGGACAGACGAGTTGCAAAACCCTTAGTAGGAAACTTGGCGAAATTATTGATCAACGCAATAGGCCTGAACTGGGAGATCAGCTTAGCACCTTTAACTTTAGGAATCAAGGTGATCACCGCATAGTCGAGACGAGATATGTCAATAGTTCCTAGACAAAAGCCCTGAATAACATTACAAACCAACTGCCTCAGCTGAGGCCAGAACTTCCTGAAGAAGGGGATCGAGAAACCATCCGGGCCGGAAGAAGCATTAGGGTTTCCAGAGTTAACCACGTCCCAAATCTCCTTATCGTATAGGGGCACCATCAAGGCATCATTCTCTTCGGCCAAAAATTTCATATTATGGTCCCACAAAGACGGAGAAATAGAGAAGCCAGAAGGAGGTTTTGCCCCTAATAACGACGAGAAGAAATCCACCACACGGGAGAGGGTCACAGATTGGTCCAAAGAGTGAACTCCATTAATGATCAGGTTGTCAATATAACACCGTCTCCTCCGACTATTGGCGATGGCGAAGAAATACACGGTAGGGGAGTCCCCTTTTAGCATCCAATTTAACGTGCCACGCTGGCGCCAATAGACTTCCGCTTGTTGATGCAACTGCATCAAGGCGGTCTCAAGATTATACCGCAAAGCCCACCCATCATCGGAGAGACCAGAGGAGTCGGCCGTACGGTCTAGGTCCAAGATCTAGGATTCGAGAGAGTCCTTCGATCTATGTTCCTCCTCAGCGTGATTACGGGACCAACCTATAAGAAATTTGCGCAGGTTATAGGAGCAGGAATGCCAGTCCATCCAAGAGGCCAAAGGAACGAGAATTTGGGGCTAAGAGATTAAGAATCTTAGAAGCCAGCATATCATTAAACCCTTCAATGTGCAACCAGGAAGCATCAAATTGGAATCTAGAGGGAGGTCTATCTTGATGCATCCCACCGTCGAGAAGGAGAGGGGTATGGTCGGAGCCCGCGATACTTTTAGCGAGAAGGGAGGCCCGGGGAAAGAGAGAGTCCCATCTAGAACACATAAACACTCTGTCAAGCACTGATCTAATCGGGATGGCCTGATGGTTGGACCAAGTGAAACGAGCCCCTATCCTAGGAAGCTCGCGGATAGCATTGGAGCTGATGAAGTCGTTGAAGGCATTAGCCAGAGGCCAGGAGAAGTTGTCGTTGCTTTTGTCTGAGGGAGAGCGAAGAAGGTTGAAGTCACCACCCATATTTATCGGTAAATTACACGCCTCTATCTTAGCAGAGAGCTCATCCAGGAACAGAGAGGATAACGAGTGGTCAGTCGGACCATAAACCACAATGACTTCCCACATAATGTTAAGAGCTTTGTGACAAACTACCGTACTTGCCCAAAAAATACCATTATCAAAAGCCACGAAATCGAAGACATCTTTTTTTGAGCCAATCAGGATCCCTCCCGAGTGCCCGAAATAGGGAGCACGTGCCAATCAAATCTGTCCATGCCCGCGATAGCAGAAAGTTTGTTGGGAGAAAAGGATTCTTTAAAGGTTTCGACTAGCCCAACCAGATCAATATTGTTCCCACGCATCAAATCCTTAATCTGGTCTCGGCGCCCCTAGCACCAAAACCCCTTATGTTCCAAAACAGGGCTTTCATTTATAGGAAAGGTTTTTGATACGGAGTCTCGACCTGCTAGGAGCTACGCAGTGTTTAGATATTTTAGCAGGACCCCTCCTGGAAGCGCTTGGCTGAGGTTGGCCACTACCAACCTCCACGCCAGCCCCCTGTGCCCCAACACCCACCGAAACTGCAGGCGAAGAGGCAACGGCCTCTTTAGCTTTAGCAATGGTCACCTGGGCCAACTCATTGGCCGAATAGAAGAAAGGAGGGAAGAGGGGGAGCCTAACTCGGGGTCGACCAAAACACCCACATCAGACATAATATTTAACAGGTGATCATCAGAAAGTGGAGGGAGAACAAGCCGAATCGGGGAGGGGGAAGGGATCAGACCAAGATTATCACCTGACGGAGGAAGATCCTTGCTGCTCCGCCCGCGCCATCACCAATTCACCCGCGTCATGCACCCACCTGCCCTTGCGAGCCGTGGAGGTGGGCGACCGAATCGAGGGAGAACGGGCCACGGGAGAAGCCGGGACGGGGCCTGAACGCGACATTGAGCCCACATCCTTGTCGAGGCGATGACATACACCTATCATCGACTGCTTAGAACTCGAAGAAGCCCTGCTCTTCGTAGAATACTTCCGCACCGAAGACTTCTTCTTCCTCTTAGACTGCAAATCATCATCAGCATGACCAGGAGAGCGGCAGGTCCTCAATACCCGAGCGCGTGGGAGAGGGAGGACGACCCGGAAGGTTGGAGCAGGCCCCGGAGATGGGAGTGACCATGGAAGACTATTTCTTGCGTAGCAGCTCATCATCAGCATGCATCGCTTGGGTAGCAGGAGGGTCGGCCACCGCCTCGCGGGGGGCCTTATCAACAGGCGCTTGAGACTTGAACAGCTCCCGCTCAGATTCAGCCAGCCCATCCCACTCGGAGTGGGGGAAAGCAGATCAGAACCCCAACTAGGGTTTTCCCATCCGTAGAACCGTCCCCATTCTTATCATGTTTGTCAGAGAGGTTGGATGGGGGAGGAGGCGGGCGGGATGAAAGGCTTCAGCCCCTTCCACCCGAACACGAAGTCTGGCACCATTGGGTGAGGGGAACGCATCAATTGAACCATGAACACAGAGGAGGTCAACACACCAAATCTTGATACGAGCTGGACCAACCCTCTCTAGCGATTCCACGTCCACCTCCACAGGTTTTCCAATTAGGGCCCTGAAAGCCATCAGGAAGGAAGAAGACCGGAGCCCCGCTGGCACATCATCCACCAAAACCCACACCTGAGATAGAGGACCAACAGCTTTTCCACCACATGCAGCAGGCTTCGCTGACACCACTAGCAGATTGAGGGGGAGGGTGAAGCTGGTGCAAGACGCAATCATACGGAGGCAGTCCTTGGAGGGGAAAACAACAGAGAACTCAAAGTCAGACAACTGATTGACTTGCCAGTCCCAGCCTTCGACATCCCAGATCTGGAGCCCTTCAAGCAGAGTTTGGGAGGAGATCTTTTACTCTTGCACCGTGACTATGGCAGCATTGGAAAGGGAGGGGGCCGCCACCAAAACAGGCAAATCACTATCCAAAGAGAAAAAGAGCATCCAGGGAGACCCAAGCCAAATTGGAGGAAGGAGTGAGGTTTCTGGCGATTCTGACAGTTGACAGTGAGATGCCCATCCGAACGGCAAATCAAGCAGAAAGGGGGATTGTAGCATCTGGATTGGAAATGCATGGGCTTATGACAGGCAAAGCAAGTAAGCGTTGAGGGATTGCTCGGGGTGGAGGGGTTGGGGCGATGCAGCGGAAGGGAGGGAGGAGGAGGAAGGATCCCATCCCCCACCCCCGACGAGGACGCGCCGGAGTGAGGGCCAACAGGACGTCGGGCCGGGCCAGCGAAGGACCACGACGGGGGACGAGGCCCAGCGCCAGCGCCCACCGGGCGAGGGATCTGCCGCGCCGAGGCAGGAGCGCCACGCCCCGGGCCCAGGACAGGCAAGGAGCCCGACAAGGACGAACGCCCCCCACTAGCCGCCGCCACCACTTCCCAGGGATCCAGTGCCGGAGAGAGAGAGAAGGCCCAGATCCAGATCCTTGCGGACCAGATCCAGGAGGAGCACGCTCCCGCTCCGAGCGCCGGAGCCACTCCGGACCAGCAGCCCATGCAGCACGGTCGTGAGCCACCTGCTCGCGAGCCGCCTGCTCTGCCTCCAGCTTGGAGCGCAGGGAGGCCTCGAGCTCCAGATCCACAGCCAAGCCCGACGAGTCCTCACGTCGGCGCTTGTTGCCCGAGACCGCATCACAGGACGAACCCCTCGACTTGTCCATGGAGATCACCGTCGCAAAGGAGAGGAGGAGGGGAGGGGGAGTGGATCTGACTAGACAGCGGATGGGGTTGCGGTGTCTACGCAAGTCAGCGGCAGAAGCCGGAAACCCTAGAAAGGGGGAGAGGAGCCGCGGGGAACCCATATATAGCCAGACTTAGCCATTCCCACATGGGCCAGGCGAGCCACGCGGGCCGGGGGAGGGGGGAGGCTAGAGACAGGTGGAAGCCACACCAGACCCATAGTAGGTAGGGGGGAGGAATCGTCAACTGACGACAGGATAGTAGGAACGGGCTGGATAGCCAGAGAAAGATCAGGAGTCCCAACAGGCCCAGCACCCGGCCCACCTCGCGACCCACTAGTCAACGAGAGGGAGACCAGATCTAAGGCAGGCACCGCCGTCTCCACGATGCAACCAGACGCCGCAGCCGCCGGAGATGGGGAAGCCGGACCAGAGGCAAGGGAAGGGGAGGGAGGGCATACCACGACCGGAGCAGCACCCAGGATCCCAGATCCAGGCGAGGGACAGGAGAACTTACCAGAGTTGCGACGGCGATGAGAGATCCGAACCCAACCAGCATAAGACGACGGCGACGGCACCGGCCGGCCCCGACCCCCAGGCGCAAACTTGCGGGAGCGGGGCGCAGCGGTGGGAGAAGGAGCCCGCACAGGAAGGACCGGCGAAGGCGAGCAAGAGGCCGCCTCATCCGACGAGCAATCCTCATCGGAGTCGAGGGCCCAAAAGCGAGAGCCAAGTGGCGTCGGGGGATGAGCCGAAACCCGTGGCACCGGCGAGCGAACGGAGGGAGAGGAACCAGACTCGGAGGAGAAGGCAGACCGGAGGAGCAAGGAACGGCGGCGGAGGGGTAGGGGAGGGGGAGGAGAGGGGCGAGAGGGGGGAGAGGAGAGGCATCACCGGATCACGTTTTTCTCCTTGCACGTACCTCGTGATTCTTCCACAAAAATGAAGCAAGCATAGCAACTTCTGTTGTATTATAGAGATAAAACTAGAACATGAAAAACAGTAAGATGGCTGCTGAAGAAAGTACAGGAGCCTCATACTCGTCTTCGCGGAAGCATGTTAAATACAGCACTCTCCCGCCAAAAAAAAAAGTTAAATACAGCAGTGCTATGATATACTGATGGTCATGTTTCAGAGCACACTGCACTGATTTCCAACATGGTATACACACCTGAAGAAGGAACATGCAGCTGATTAATAAGTTTACTATATTAATCTTTGCCTAATTTGCCATCTTTGCTATTTTTAGGGCCATATTACCTGCCTCATTTTTGTCAAGGAGAAGCAAACAACCAATCTACTCTCCAGTACAAATCTACACTTTTCTTTTCTTTTCTTTTGTGGACGAATATAATGGCAGACCTATTGCATTTGCATCATATCCATTGCTGACCTGTTTGTTATCTCAGCGTGCGTCATACCATACGTACTATTTTTAGGCTCCAAAACTGCATGCCAAACCACTGGAGCAGAAGAGGCATTGACAAAAAGCAGAAGAGGCAATGCCAAGAAAGGCAGGAAACATTTACAGAGGCTGGAAGAAAAATAGAGGAAAGGCTCTGACCTCCACCAAGATGGTCATGGTCATCCTCATCCTAGCCTTCCGGCTCTCCATTCTTCTCCTCCTCCTCCTCGCGGCCGGCCGGGTTGTGGTCGCCGCTGAGCCTGATGCCTCCCCACCAGGCACCGAGGCGGCGGCGCTACTGCGCCTCAAGGCGTCGTTCAAGGACCCGACCAACGCGCTAGAGGCGTGGTCGCCGTTGTTGCCCCCGGCGCCGTGCAACGCCTCTAGGCCTTGGCCTGGGGTGCAGTGCTTCAAGGGCAGCCTCATCGGCCTCCGGCTGGTGCACCTTAACCTCTCCGGCGCATTCGACTTTGCTGCGCTCGCCAACCTACCGGGCCTGCACTCAATCAACCTCAGGCGCAACGCCTTCGCAGGCCCGCTGCCGGCGAGCCTCGCCACCGTCCGCAGCCTCCGTGCGCTGTATCTGTCGCACAACGGCTTCACCGGCCCTATCCCCGGCGACGTGTTTGCCAACATGCGCTGGCTCAAGAAGCTCTACCTCGACAACAACGACCTGTCCGGCCCGCTGCCAGCTGCCGCCATCGCCGGCGCGCCGCGCCTCATCGAGCTCCACCTCGACCACAACAAGATCGAGGGCGCCGTCCCCGAGCTCCTCCCCAAGTCTCTCCGGCTGTTCAACGTGTCGCACAACCGCCTCACGGGCGTGCTCCCGCGCGCTGTCGCCACGCGGTTCAACGAGTCTGCGTTTGCCGGTAACCCAGCCCTGTGCGGGGCCCCAGGGAGCGACGCCAAGGCCTGTGCGCCGGTGGCCGCACCGGTGGCCGCGGTGGCCGCGCCAGCGCCCTTGTCGATGCCGCCGATGACGGCGGCGGACTACTTCGCCGTGGAGGAGGAGACCAGCATCGTCGTCGTGATCGGTATCATCCTGCTCGTCATCGCGCTGGTCTCCGGGGCGATGGTCCTCATGCTGCAGCAAGACGAGCAGCGGAATAGCGCGCCGCCGCCGGCGTACTACGACGCCCCTGTCGCCAGCGGCGGCATCGCCCCCAAGCCGGCCGTGACAGCCGCGCCTCGCACCTCAGGGGTGGCGATGGAAACTGGCGGGTCCAGCCGCGGCGGCAGCAGCAGCCAGGGCTCGACACGTGGTGGTGCCGTCGGCAAGCGGATGGACGAGTTCGTCCTGATGAGCAAGTCGAGCGGCGAGTTCGGGCTGCAGGACATGATGAAGGCTTCGGCGGAGGTGCTCGGCAACGGCACACTCGGGTCCGCGTACAAGGCCGCCATGCGAAACGGCATCACCGTGGCCGTGAAGCGCATGCGCGACATGAACCGCGTGGGCCGCGAGGAGTTTGAGAACCACCTGCGCGTGCTCGGAGAGCTACGCCACCCCAACTTGCTTGCTCCCCTCGGCTACCATTACCGCAAGGAGGAGAAGCTCATCGTCTCTGAGCTCATGCCACGCGGCAGCCTCCTCTATGTCCTCCACGGTAAGACCGTAATTACGAACCAATATGATTACTAGTACTTACTCTCTCCGTCTAGGTGAGTAAGTCATCTTAGGTTGTGCACCGTGACCAACGAGGAGAGGAAAACGAGAGAACTTAATGTTCATTTGCTAATTAATAGCATTGCATGCAATGAACTAACCACTGCATGTCGTGTTTGATAGTCTCAAGTCATTAAAAGCATGCACACCCCACATCTCTTATTGGTTGATATGTCAAAAAACAAGAAACGATGTAGAATTTAATGCACCGCGCCAAAATGTTTTGGGATTATTTGGTTTTCGTAAAATGACCTACACACCTAGACGGAGGGAGTAATACTACTCCTTCCGTAAACTAATATAAGAGCATTTTGATCACTACTTTAATTGTCTAAATGCTCATATATTAGTTTACAAAGGGATTACTAGCTAAATATGTTGCTATGGCAGAAAACAACATCTAAAAAGTGATGTCGTGTGTGATCGATTGTGCTCGGCCATGATGGTATAAAACCTACCCTCTCAAACACCCCCTCCCCCCTCCCTAATTTCACAGGAGTGGCCCCTACCCCACATTGTTTTTTATAAAAACTAAAAGTTATTTTACGGCGGTCTAGCATTACTCTTCAGATCTTATCCGGAGAAGGGTGGACAGATGAGAGATGAGATGAAGTAGGTGTCGGATCTGATCCTCGACGGCTGTCGTTGAACCCAAACCAACCAAGTCTTCCTAGGCTCTGTTGCACACCGACAATGGATTGGATAATAAGCGAGGTCGCGCAGCCAAGTACGGCCACCAGTGCAGGTAACTGGTACACCATGCATGGCTAACCTGTACACCATGCATAGTCGTCGTGGGAGCTAACTTTGTGCCTATGGTTGATGAGCAATCATCGCAACACCGTCAAAACCGACCACAAAGTAGAGGGAGACGAGATGGTGGCGTAGAAGCCCTAGTGTAGAAACCCTTGCAGCTGCTTGATCTGTTGATTATTTAGACGAAAAGCTTAATTCCATTACACATAAATAAACCAGTTGACCTACTTCAATATACTTCAAAAAGAAAAACAATCGGTTAAGTTACTCCTTGCGGGATTATATGGATGGCAGCCATAAATTAGCGCTTCTTTTTATTATTAAACCATTGAAAACAAAAAATACTATGTAAATTGACCTAATTAACGGTATATTTAACTAACTGCCTGCCCAATTAACTACATTAATGATTTGATATTTTCAGATTGTTTTAGCTTTAGTGACCGCATGATGTATGGACTCTCCATTTATTTTTACTCCGCATATAAGATACATCTTAGGTCAAACTTTGTAAGGTTTGATCAAATTTATATTAAAAACATTAACATCTAAATCCTGGGATATACAATATGAAAATTATAAAAAGTTTGACTCAAGGCAGATCTTTTATGAGGACTAAAAAATGGCGGGAGTACCACAGATAGTTAATCACTTGGTTAATGTTTACTATAATGTCTATGTGTAACTAAAATGACGTCTGTGTGATCGATCGGTGCAGGGGACCAGAGTCCCAATAGGGTGGTGCTGGACTGGCCGACGCGGCTGAGGATCGCCCTCGGCGTGGCGCGGGGCATGGCATACCTCCACGAGAAGCTCGGCATGCCGGCGATGCGGTTCGTGAGCATGGACGGCGCCGACTTCGATGCGCCGCCCCCGCCGCCACCTCACGGGAACCTCAAGTCCGGAAATATCCTCCTTGACGCCAACCTGGAGCCGCACATCGTGGACTACGGCTTCTTCCCGCTCGTCAACGCGCCGCAGGCGCCTCAGGCCTTGTTCGCGTTCCGATCGCCGGAGGCTGTCGCCGCGCTCCAGCAGCAACAGCGCGTGCCCGTTTCGGCCAGGTCCGACGTGTACTGCTTCGGCGTCGTGCTGCTGGAGCTCATCACGGGGAGATTCCCCTCGCAGTACCTCATCAATGCGCGCGGTGGCACAGATGTCGTGCACTGGGCGGCTGCGGCGGTGACCGAGGGTAGCGAGCACGAGGTCGTCGACCCCGTCATCGCCGCGGCCGGCGGGGGCTCCGCCGTGCAGCTGGTGCGTATCGCCATTGAATGCACCGACCCCGCGCCGGAGAGCCGGCCCAACATGGCAGAGGTGGCGAGGATGGTGGAAGAGGTCGCCAGCGCCTCCGGCGCGTCGTGACCACTGCTCGCCGGTGCATGGGGTGGGAGGAGTGATACGCGATGCAAGTCTGCGCGTGCATGTGTACTTCGAACGGGATCAAATCCCAGCCTTTGATCAGTGGGAGGGTGAGTGTCAGAATTGGCAAAGGCGAGGGGCATGGTTAGTTGGGCTGCGCGTGAATTCAAGGTCTGAATTTATAAAAACAGATGAAAATCAGGGGCAGAGGGTGATCATGCCACTCCACATCTCTAGTGACTTTAGGCAACAATTTATTCTAGTTGGAGGATGGAATCAACGGCCATACTTGTGTGAATTTTCTAGACTCTGTTTTACCTTGTATACATGTAATAATAGGATTATGTATTTGTTCAAAAATACATTTTGGATTTTAGTTTTGCTAGTACTTACAAGGCAAACTTGCATTTTTACTAGCGGTATAAATGAATTGAACTTTGGTGGCGCTGTCGGATATAAATTTGTATATATATATTTATGACGAAGATTCGGACTCTAAACCTAAGCAGAATACTACTCTCTCTGTTTCTATCTAAATATAAGATATTTTGGCAGTTCAAATCTAAACTGCCAAAATGTCTTATGTTTAAAAAACAGAGGTAGTACCAAAATTTGGAGACAAATGTGCATCTTGTTTTGAAGAACCGACTAGAGAATTAGGTCAAATCACTGAGGTTAAAATTAGAAGTGAAGACCGGAGTGAAGCTGAGCCCTCAGGCACTCTCGACAAACCGGAGGTCGATTTGGTCTAGGCCATTAGATCTTTACCCAGGGCGCTATCAACCGTCTCATAAACTTTCAGTTGCATCCCTTTGTAATATACATGTCCCCGCCAGGGCAATTTGCTCATTTCCATATATGTTGGGATATAACTATTAGGTATGACCCGCCCAGGAGGGGCCGGGTTATACCTATGACGACTCATGATATGAAGCCCACGAAGACATTGAAGATGCCGGTTCACAGGCGAGGGCCCAAGGCCCAAGGGCGACTCTAGGCCCATAGAAGTAAACCACCATACGTGTAAGACTTGTATTGTAAGGCATGTATAGGTAGTCACCGAGCCAGACACGTTGTCGATTAGCCGACCGGGACTCCGTGAGCCGTTAGGCGTCAACATGTGTATATAAAGGGATGACCCTGCGGCGGTTCAGGGCAAGAAACAACAGATCGAAAGCTAGGTCAAGCGGATTCGCTCCCTGGTAATCGAGACATAAGCAATACCACCTCAAACTGGATTAGGCCTTTACCTTCACCGCAAGGGGACGAACCAGTATAAACTCCTGTGTCCTTTGTCCCGTTTAACCCTTTTAAGCTAACCTAAGTTGCGATGGCTCCACGATTAAGTCCTTTCACTAGGATATCTGCCGTGACTATTCCATGACAGTTGGCGCCCACCATGGGGCCAGCGCACGGTGGTTTCGAGTTCTTAAAGGGCAGCTTCGAAGGGCTCAAGGGATACGATGTGGGCCAAATGACCAAGAGTTGTCGCGGCAAGCTCTACATCGACAATGCAGGCTGGGGCCCCGAGGCCGGCTCAATTGAGTACGGGTACCGGGTCCCCTTCGGCGGAATTCACGTCTTCATTGGCAAGATCGGCGAGCCGGGCCCTGAGCCGGACATCTACACCGACATCATCGAGACGGCTCAGCGTGCGAGACCCGCTCGCGCTCAGCCCGCCGTGAAGCGTGCCTTCGTGGGATTCATCCATGGAGCGGAATTTGATGAAGGGTCAATGTCTAGTGGTGAGACGGCCATCTACTCTGACTGTGAGTCGTCCACGGGCGAGACTACTTCCTTGTACCAATTGCAAGACGGCGGGCTTGGGGGCTGTTCCGATGGCGATAGTATTCCGGACCCCGATTCAATCGTACACTAATCATGCACGCAAATGTGTACGATCAAGATCAGGGACTCACGGGAAGATATCACAACACAACTCTACAAATAAATAAGTCTTACAAGCATCATAATACAAGCCAGGGGCCTCGAGGCTAGCACAAACTGGGATACAAATCGAAAGAGGCGCAGGCCTCCTGCCTGGGATCCTCCTAAACTACTCCAGGTCGTCGTCAGCGGGCAGCACGTAGTAGTAGGCACCTCCGGTGTAGTAGGGGTCGTCGTCGATGGTGGCGTCTGGCTCCTGGACTCCAGCATCTGGTTGCGGCAACCAGAAAGAAAAGAAAGGGGAAAAAGGGGGGAGAAAGCAACCGTGAGTACTCATCCAAAGTACTCGCAAGCAAGGAGCTACACTACATATGCATGGGTATATGTGTAAAGAGGCCATATCAGTGGACTGAACTGCAGAATGCCAGAATAAGAGGGGGATAGCTAATCCTGTCGAAGACTACGCTTCTGGCAGCCTCCGTCTTGCAGCATGTAGAAGAGAGTAGATTGAAGTCCTCCCAGTAGCATCTCCAAGTAGCATATCCAGGTAGCATCTCCAAGCGCATCTCCAGTCGCATCGCATAGCATAATCCTACCCGGCGATCCTCTCCTCGTCGCCCTGCGGAAAAGCGATCACCGGGTTGTCTGTGGAACTTGGAAGGGTGTGTTTTATTAAGTATCCGGTTCTAGTTGTCATAAGGTCAAGGTACAACTCCAAGTCGTCCTGTTACCGAAGATCACGGCTATTCGAATAGATTAACTTCCCTGCAGGGGTGCACCACATAGCCCAACACGCTCGATCCCATTTGGCCGGACACACTTTCCTGGGTCATGCCCGGCCTCGGAAGATCAACACGTCGCAGCCCCACCTAGGCAAAATAGAGAGGCCAGCACGCCGGTCTAAACCTAAGCGCACAGGGGTCTGGGCCCATCGCCCATAGCACACCTGCACGTTGCGTACGCGGCCGAAAGCAGACCTAGCCTAGTGGCGTTCCAGTCCAATTCGGCGCGCGCCGCTCCGTCGCTGACGTCTGAAGTGCTTCGGCTGATACCACGACGCCGGGATACCCATAACTACTCCCACGTAGATGGTTAGTGCGTATAGGCTCGTAGCCGACTCAGATCAAATACCAAGATCTCGTTAAGCGTGTTAAGTATCCGCGAACGCCGAACAGGGCCAGGCCCACCTGTCTCCTAGGTGGTCTCAACCTGCCCTGTCGCTCCGCCACAAGTAACAGTCGGGGGCCGTCGGGAACCCAGGCCCACCTCTACCGGGATGGAGCCACCTGTCCTTTCAGCCCCCTCGTCGGAATCACTTGCGGGTACTCAATGAGCTGACCCGACTTTAGTCACCATCTGTATAGTATGTATGTATGTATAGTATATACCCGTGATCACCTCCCAAGTGATCACGGCCCGATAGTATAGCAAGGCAGACTGACAAGAATGTAGGGCCAATGATGATAAACTAGCATCCTATACTAAGCATATAGGATTGCAGGTAAGGTATCAACAGATGTAGCGACAATGTCAGGCTATGCATCAGAATAGGATTAACGAAAGCAGTAACATGCTACACTACTCTAATGCAAGCAGTATAGAGTAGAATAGGCGATATCTGGTGATCAAGGGGGGGCTTGCCTGGTTGCTCTGGCAAGAGAGAGGGGTCGTCAACTCCGTAGTCGAACTGGTCAGCAGCAGCGTCGGTCTCGTAGTCTACCGGAGAGAAGAGGGGGAAGAAATAATGAATACAGAGCAAACAAAGCATCACAAAATATAACAAGGCAATACGCGGTGTTCGGTGTGCCCTAACGCGGTAGTAGGTGATACCGGTGAAGGGGGGAAAACATCCGGGAAAATATCCCCGGTGTTTCGTGTTTCCGGGCAGAGGAGCCGGAGGGGGAAAGTTGTGTGTTCGCTATGCTAGGGATGCGTGGCGGATAGACGGGCTGCGTATTCAAATTTGCCTCGTCGTTCTGAGCAACTTTCATGTTGAAAATATTTTAATCCGAGTTACGGATTAAAAGATATGATTTTCTAAAGATTTTATTAATTTCTGAGATTTAATTAATTATTTAATTAATTCGAAAATGATTTAATGACATCAGCATGATGTCATGCTGACATCGGCTGTCAACAGAGTTGACTTGGTCAACCTGACATGTGGGTCAGGGGGGGGACCCACCTATCATCCTCTAATTAGGTTAATTAGGGTTTAGGTTAATCTAATTACCGTTTAATTAAACTTAATTAATTTCTTAATTAATTAACTAATTAATTAATTATTATTATTTTATTTTATTTATTATTATTTTTTCTCCTTTTTTTTTTTTTATTAAAACGTTCTGCGGGTGGGGCCCCGTTGTCATAGGGCCACTGGGCCTTAGCGGATCGGGTGCGCCCGATCGGGCGGTGCGGGCGCAGGGACACCCGCACGCGAGGCCACCAGGGGCGAGGCGGGGCGCCAGAATCTGGCGAGGTAGGGGGGAAAGGGGCGGCCAGCTCCGGCGAGCAGCGGGGCCGGGCAGCAGGGGGCTGTGGCCCGTGCGGGGAACGGCGGACGCGACGAAGCAACAGCGGGCCGCGGCGGACAGAGGAGCAGGGGCGGGCGACGAGCTGCAGCGAGCAGGCGATCGCGGGACCATGGACACGCACTGGCCGGTCGGGAACGAGGTGCGAGATGCGGCCACGGGCGAGGGTGAGCGCGGCCGGATCCGTTCGATGCGGTGGTCGCAGGCATCAGCGAGCAGCGGAGAGGAGAAGAGGAGGCCGAGGGCCTCACCGTACGGTGTAGGGGCTAGGCAGCGGGTGACGAGGAGGAGGATGGGGACGACGTGCTGCGCGACGGCGAAGTCCGGCGGCGTCCGGGACGGCTTCGGGCGACGAGGTCAGGGTCGAGGCGGCGATGGCGGGGCGGCGCCGGGAGGAAGCAGAGGCGCCAGGAGGCCGGTCGGGGGGGGGGGGGGTTGAGGAGGCGGTGTGGGGAGGCGATGAGGAGGCGCCGGTGGAGACGGGCGGCGCCGGCCGGTGACGGGGCGCAGGGATGAGGCGGCGGGGTCGAGGCGCCGTCTCCCCCGATCCAAATCGGGGAGGGGCGAGGGAGACGCGCGGGGGTGGGACGAGTGGGGGAGAGTGGGGATCGGGTGGGGGTTAGGGTTCGGGGGGGGGGGGGGGTGGCCTTGTAGGCCAGAGAGGAGGGCCGGCTGGGCCGGCCGGTTGGCCCAGCGTGGGGGGGGGGCTTTCTGTTTTTTGTTAGTTTAGTTTTTCTCTTTTGTATTTTCTTTTCCTTTTATTTATTCTTTCCTGCTTTATTGTATTTTGCATTTTATTTTAGTAAAACAAACACTTAGTATCTAAATTAGTATTACAACCTAGTCCACAGTCACAAAAAGTCTAGACCCCAAATAACTTAGTTTGACATTTTATTAATTAGTGAAGGCATTTAAATAATTAGTTTTGCTACTATTTAAATCATTATGGTGTAGTTAAGCATTTCATAAAAATTTGGTTTCACCACCCCATTTACCTATGATTTATTCGACACATTTAGAACATTTTAGTTTTATTTTTGGAAAACTTTTGTTGTTTGCCTTGATTTCAAATTTGAATTTGAATCGTTTTCGAACTAACACGAGATTAGCGACAGTAACGGAGGTGACGTGGTGTCATTAGCAGAGGTTACTGTAGCTTGATTATCCGGGCGTCACAATTCTCCTGCACTACAAGAAATCTCGTCCCGAGATTTAAGCGGTGGAGTAAGGGGCGAAGGTGTTGGTAGCGAAAAAACTAACGAGTCTTCTCGGTCTTGGTTGCTCTTCTCGAAGTGGTCGATCCATTACATTGATGTCTTCATTTTTCTGCTTTAGGTCATTAAGATGAAGTCGGCATCCTTTCTTCGGAAACTCCATCGTACTTACGAACAGGTAAGGGGCAGCTCTACAATGATAGGATGTTATAAGGGAAATTCATCTGGGGTATCCCAGGAATAAACATATGAGTAACTCTCGAGTTGAACAAATGACACACATCGAAAGCAAAGTAAGATGGTGTAATAAGAGGTTTCAAGCGGATAGGCAATCGTTCATTGCCTGAAGCAGAGTGCGAAAGGGGTTCAGAGCAACGAGAATAAGTATTGTGTCCGATACCAGAATAGATCAACAAGCAAGTGGCCCGTGAATTACATACAAAGTCAAGCACGAGGGATAACTCTGACAACAGGGTGTACAAGAGAGTCAGGTTTCGATCCTGTGGAACTGTGGGTTATGGGCCCACCATGTGGGTTAAAAGCAGGAAGGCGCTAATATTTGCACGGTCAAGATAACAAGGTATGTCAGAGGATAGCCTGTTGGTTTTGCTGTCAACAATGTCGGTACCAAGGGCGAGGGACGAAGAGAACCATTTTCCTACTCGTTGAACGAGGCGGACCAATAGGCAAAGTTCTCGTCCATCAGCGGTTACCGGAAGTCATCAACAGTAGAAACAGGGTTACACCAGACAGGAAGGTACACCGAGGTGTTTACCTAAGCAGGGGATTACCACTGCTCGGTTAAGTAGTTTACAAGTAAGTTTGAACAAAACAACGGGAAGGAAAATGTGCTTAAACACGTATATCAGGGGTATATCCTTCCCAAGGACAAGCAGAGCATGATATCCGTGGCAGGATATTATGTAGAAAACTCCTTAGGTAGGGGAGAGAAATTTCATGATATTACCCATACAGCGGTGTTTGGATAATTGAGCAGGAAACATTTAACATTGGGCTTCAAATGTTCTTGTTGAAAATTGGAGTACCATAGACATGCTTCGAGATAGCATTGACATGGTCTTCAAGCAAAAGGTCAGACTTTGGATATAGGAAGGATCCATTAGGAACAACTTGTAGGATAAGTCTTACAATTTCCTCAGGGAAGAATGGCTAAACTTGCTAAAAAGGATACTACAATAATAGGTCCTCCACCCAGGGGGGGTGCTAGGCATGACATCATGTTACCGGGTCATCAAAGGACCAATGTTATAACTCTTGAAAATATGTTCCAACCATCATATCTGATGGAGATTCAGATATGATGGGTGTCAGGATACCTCAGGCTCAGGATGCCTGAGAAGAAAGGTGCAACACAAATTGACGGGATGACACTATAAGATTCTCGGGAAATGAACTAAGAAGGGATTTCCGTTAACAAGAGTTCATCATTAACCCAAGGTGAGGATGATGAGGTGGCTGATGGACTCAGCGATAATTCAACAAGGTATCCAAAAGATGGATCTCCACAATTATGTGGATAAGGGGATAACATCCGTCAGATTAAACGATATAATGGGATATGCTCGAGGAAAACATACATAATTAAACATTGGTTGAACGGTGCGCCCGCAATACGGGTTGGGTTGCACGACCAATGTCGGAATGGTGATTCAATAATCAATAGACTAAGAATGAACGGCCGACTATTAACTTCAAAGCAATAGGGTTGCTAGAAGTGCAGGATCCAAACAACACCGTTCACTTGTTGGTACCCCGGTTGGAATCAACATGAGGACCATGAAAGAGTGGTGATGGTGAGTAGTATCACTATACCAAGAACTCTTTAAGAGGTGGAGCAGTCCTCACAACATCCTTGATACTAAAAGATGGTAATACTCCAAGGTAAGAAAGAACAAATGCTGGATAGTAGGGATCTCAAGGTATAACTCAAAACACGAACGAGTTTGTGTTGAACGGAAGGCAAATAAGTGGTCAAAGGTAACACAAATCATCAGGGGCAAGGATGGTAATTCTCCACATGAACTCAATTGATATCCTGGAAGAGCTCATAAGGTTAATGATGATCACGACGCATTTGTCGAGAGATTTCATGAAGATGTAATCAATCGGCAACGTCAACAAGTCAAAGGAATTGGCGAAGCGAAAGGTTATTGGAACCAAGGGTACGACACAAACTCGAAATCAAGTTTGTTGGTCAAGGAGAAATGGTATGACGAGGAAGATCGACGTAAGCTTAGCTCATCGTCGAAACTGGTGCTCCCGGAATAAGGACCAGGTGGCACAGTTTGAAATCATCAAGGCAATGATATAGCCAAACAGGCTAGGAATGGCGTGATCGGGTACAAACTCGTACTTATAGAAGCTTAATGGAGAGTTGTTGAACCGTAGTGCGGACTCGGTTCAGTTATCGGTGTCTTTGAGTGTTTAATAACTCAGAGCCCGTGAAAAATTGGAATCAGTGGGAAGGTAGCACTTGATGAAGAACTCATAAGAAGTTACGCAGTTCCATGATAATCTCGAGATACCAGAGGGGTAATACTCAACGACAGATCAAAGTAGAGGTTGGACTAGGGTAATGCTCTGCAGAAGACAAGTACTCTAACTTGTCTGAGAAATAGAATCAAGGGAGAACAAACATGGTCGGAACCACGGGTGCGAAGGATCAATTCACGGATACCAGATGATATTTATCAAGAAAATAGTTATTATTACAAGAAGTTTCCATGATAGGATATACATCGCGTCCATGGGCATGAACACAAAGTTCAAGGTCGACTCCCACTTCTCCAATGCATAACCTTTCATTCACTTCTCACGTTCGATGAAGATGCAGTGTTGAAATTTTATCTGGTGAAGCACCAGAAGAGTATGACTCGTGAAAACTTTCGGGTTCACACGGTTTAGAGAAGGCATATGTTCAACCCACAGGGGCTTCTTAGAAACATATACCACAAGTTTCAAGAGTAAATAACACAAGCTCGAAAGTAGAGCAAGGTTGAGAAAGTAGATGATACAACTACCAAGGGCGTTATGTATTCCAAGGGAAAGCTCACAAGTTTATTGAATATGAAGGGCGTTGTCAGATAAAATCCAACAAAGGATCTGGTGGTCCACAAGGGATCTGACGTGAGCATCGGTACTCAACTAGAGGAAGAAGATTGCAAGGAGATCAGATTATAGAAACAACTGACTAACTCAATTGTCAAATGCAAAGGAATTATGATTTCCAAATCAAGGGATCAGAAGCAATGCTCTGAGTAGGGATGGATAAGTTGAATAGCCTTACGGTACAATCAATGACAATTGGATTGGTCGAGAACCAATTCCAGTTAAAAGAATGGCAGCTTAGCCGGAGAAGTAATTTATAAAGATCAATGATGATTGCGTGCATTCGCAAACATATTGAGTCAACAGACTCAAAATGATAATGACAAGGAATGTCATTAAGACTACGAGACTTATGGGATTAACCATAATGCAAGCAAGCAAGAATTTCAAGAGCCAAAGGCTCCAGAGGATTTTAGGAAGATCGAATATTATTTTAAAGACTTTTGTGAAACACATGAACAACTGGGGATGAGCGGATACTCGGCAAGCGCGAGTAATTATCCGTAGGGGTATTCATGCAGCAAGGAACTGCAGGGCAGTAAGCGTAAAGAATTCTCGGAATAACGAAGAGTATTTCAGGACATCTGGTAATAACAAGAGCAACTGGGGATGGCAATATGAACGATAGGTGTAAGTAATTATCCAGAGGGATTTATCGATGGAAGTGAATTGCAAAAGCGATGGTACATAGTCTCGAGAGCACATCGTAGAGTACTTCGGAATCTTCTGGTTAGCAGACGGTCATCTGAAGTGAGGGGCTCTCCGGGAGTAAGTACTTGCGAGAACCTAAAGTTAGTTTTGTTTTTAGCAAAATCGTTTAACCCGAATAGAAGAGAGCTCAGAGTCCCAAAGTAAAGGTCGAGGAGTAAAAGATCCTAGTACCACCCAATGGCGACGTGGGCCCGTAAGGCACACATCCAAGTTAGTAAAAGTTTTGTAAAGTCTAGACTCGACCTCGGCCAAGGAGTTGGAAGGGGGATTCCTACAGGCAGTTGGCTCTGATACCAACTTGTGACGCCCCCGATTCAATCGTACACTAATCATGCACGCAAATGTGTACGATCAAGATCAGGGACTCACGGGAAGATATCACAACACAACTCTACAAATAAATAAGTCTTACAAGCATCATAATACAAGCCAGGGGCCTCGAGGGCTCGAATACAAGTGCTCGATCATAGATGAGTCAGCGGCAGCAACAATATCCGAGTACAGACATAAGTTAAACAAGTTTGCCTTAAGAAGGCTAGCACAAACTGGGATACAAATCGAAAGAGGCGCAGGCCTCCTGCCTGGGATCCTCCTAAACTACTCCAGGTCGTCGTCAGCGGGCAGCACGTAGTAGTAGGCACCTCCGGTGTAGTAGGGGTCGTCGTCGATGGTGGCGTCTGGCTCCTGGACTCCAGCATCTGGTTGCGGCAACCAGAAAGAAAAGAAAGGGGAGAAAGGGGGGAGAAAGCAACCGTGAGTACTCATCCAAAGTACTCGCAAGCAAGGAGCTACACTACATATGCATGGGTATATGTGTAAAGAGGCCATATCAGTGGACTGAACTGCAGAATGCCAGAATAAGAGGGGGATAGCTAATCCTGTCGAAGACTACGCTTCTGGCAGCCTCCGTCTTGCAGCATGTAGAAGAGAGTAGATTGAAGTCCTCCCAGTAGCATCTCCAAGTAGCATATCCAGGTAGCATCTCCAAGCGCATCTCCAGTCGCATCGCATAGCATAATCCTACCCGGCGATCCTCTCCTCGTCGCCCTGCGGAAAAGCGATCACCGGGTTGTCTGTGGAACTTGGAAGGGTGTGTTTTATTAAGTATCCGGTTCTAGTTGTCATAAGGTCAAGGTACAACTCCAAGTCGTCCTGTTACCGAAGATCACGGCTATTCGAATAGATTAACTTCCCTGCAGGGGTGCACCACATAGCCCAACACGCTCGATCCCATTTGGCCGGACACACTTTCCTGGGTCATGCCCGGCCTCGGAAGATCAACACGTCGCAGCCCCACCTAGGCAAAACAGAGAGGCCAGCACGCCGGTCTAAACCTAAGCGCACAGGGGTCTGGGCCCATCGCCCATAGCACACCTGCACGTTGCGTACGCGGCCGAAAGCAGACCTAGCCTAGTGGCGTTCCAGTCCAATTCGGCGCGCGCCGCTCCGTCGCTGACGTCTGAAGTGCTTCGACTGATACCACGACGCCGGGATACCCATAACTACTCCCACATAGATGGTTAGTGCGTATAGGCTCGTAGCCGACTCAGATCAAATACCAAGATCTCGTTAAGCGTGTTAAGTATCCGCGAACGCTGAACAGGGCCAGGCCCACCTGTCTCCTAGGTGGTCTCAACCTGCCCTGTCGCTCCGCCACAAGTAACAGTCGGGGGCCGTCGGGAACCCAGGCCCACCTCTACCGGGATGGAGCCACCTGTCCTTTCAGCCCTCTCGTCGGAATCACTTGCGGGTACTCAATGAGCTGACCCGACTTTAGTCACCATCTGTATAGTATGTATGTATGTATAGTATATACCCGTGATCACCTCCCAAGTGATCACGGCCCGATAGTATAGCAAGGCAGACTGACAAGAATGTAGGGCCAATGATGATAAACTAGCATCCTATACTAAGCATATAGGATTGCAGGTAAGGTATCAACAGATGTAGCGACAATGTCAGGCTATGCATCAGAATAGGATTAACGAAAGCAGTAACATGCTACACTACTCTAATGCAAGCAGTATAGAGTAGAATAGGCGATATCTGGTGATCAAGGGGGGGGCTTGCCTGGTTGCTCTGGCAAGAGAGAGGGGTCGTCAACTCCGTAGTCGAACTGGTCAGCAGCAGCGTCGGTCTCGTAGTCTACCGGAGAGAAGAGGGGGAAGAAATAATGAATACAGAGCAAACAAAGCATCACAAAATATAACAAGGCAATACGCGGTGTTCGGTGTGCCCTAACGCGGTAGTAGGTGATACCGGTGAAGTGGGGAAAACATCCGGGAAAATATCCCCGGTGTTTCGTGTTTCCGAGCAGAGGAGCCGGAGGGGGAAAGTTGTGTGTTCGCTATGCTAGGGATGCGTGGCGGATAAACGGGCCGCGTATTCAAATTTGCCTCGTCGTTCTGAGCAACTTTCATGTTGAAAATATTTAATCCGAGTTACGGATTAAAAGATATGATTTTCTAAAGATTTTATTAATTTCTGAGATTTAATTAATTATTTAATTAATTCGAAAATGATTTAATGACATCAGCATGATGTCATGCTGACATCGGCTGTCAACAGAGTTGACTTGGTCAACCTGACATGTGGGTCAGGGGGGGGGACCCACCTATCATCCTCTAATTAGGTTAATTAGGGTTTAGGTTAATCTAATTACCGTTTAATTAAACTTAATTAATTTCTTAATTAATTAACTAATTAATTAATTATTATTATTTTATTTTATTTATTATTGTTTTTTTCTCCTTTTTTTTTATTAAAACGTTCTGCGGGTGGGGCCCCGTTGTCATAGGGCCACTGGGCCTTAGCGGATCGGGTGCGCCCGATCGGGCGGTGCGGGCGCAGGGACACCCGCACGCGAGGCCACCAGGGGCGAGGCGGGGCGCCAGAATCTGGCGAGGTAGGGGGGAAAGGGGCGGCCAGCTCCGGCGAGCAGCGGGGCCGGGCAGCAGGGGGCTGTGGCCCGTGCGGGGAACGGCGGACGCGACGAAGCAACAGCGGGCCGCGGCGGACAGAGGAGCAGGGGCGGGCGACGAGCTGCAGCGAGCAGGCGATCGCGGGACCATGGACACGCACTGGCCGGTCGGGAACGAGGTGCGAGATGCGGCCACGGGCGAGGGTGAGCGCGGCCGGATCCGTTCGATGCGGTGGTCGCAGGCATCAGCGAGCAGCGGAGAGGAGAAGAGGAGGCCGAGGGCCTCACCGTACGGTGTAGGGGCTAGGCAGCGGGTGACGAGGAGGAGGACGGGGACGACGTGCTGCGCGACGGCGAAGTCCGGCGGCGTCCGGGACGGCTTCGGGCGACGAGGTCGGGGTCGAGGCGGCGATGGCGGGGCGGCGCCGGGAGGAAGCAGAGGCGCCAGGAG
This sequence comes from Triticum aestivum, assembly GCF_018294505.1. Lineage (NCBI taxonomy): Eukaryota > Viridiplantae > Streptophyta > Magnoliopsida > Poales > Poaceae > Triticum > Triticum aestivum. Next base: position 225,856,879 of record NC_057804.1, on the reverse strand, counting down.
GCCGGTCGGGGGGGGGGGGGTTGAGGAGGCGGTGTGGGGAGGCGATGAGGAGGCGCCGGCGGAGACGGGCGGCGCCGGCCGGTGACGGGGCGCAGGGATGAGGCGGCGGGGTCGAGGCGCCGTCTCCCCCGATCCAGATCGGGGAGGGGCGAGGGAGACGCGCGGGGGTGGGACGAGTGGGGGAGAGTGGGGATCGGGTGGGGGTTAGGGTTCGGGGGGGGGGGGGGGTGGCCTTGTAGGCCAGAGAGGAGGGCCGGCTGGGCCGGCCGGTTGGCCCAGCGTGGGGGGGGGGGGGGCTTTCTGTTTTTTGTTAGTTTAGTTTTTCTCTTTTGTATTTTCTTTTCCTTTTATTTATTCTTTCCTGCTTTATTGTATTTTGCATTTTATTTTAGTAAAACATACACTTAGTATCTAAATTAGTATTACAACCTAGTCCACAGTCACAAAAAGTCTAGACCCCAAATAACTTAATTTGACATTTTATTAATTAGTGAAGGCATTTAAATAATTAGTTTTGCTACTATTTAAATCATTATGGTGTAGTTAAGCATTTCATAAAAATTTGGTTTCACCACCCCATTTACCTATGATTTATTCGACACATTTAGAACATTTTAGTTTTATTTTTGGAAAACTTTTGTTGTTTGCCTTGATTTCAAATTTGAATTTGAATCGTTTTCGAACTAACACGAGATTAGCGACAGTAACGGAGGTGACGTGGTGTCATTAGCAGAGGTTACGGTAGCTTGATTATCCGGACGTCACAGGTTGATATGTCAAGAAACAAGAAACGATGTAGAATTTAATGCACCGCGCCAAAATGTTTTGGGATTATTTGGTTTTCGTAAAATGACCTACACACCTAGACGGAGGGAGTAATACTACTCCTTCCGTAAACTAATATAAGAGCATTTTGATCACTACTTTAATTGTCTAAATGCTCATATATTAGTTTACAAAGGGATTACTAGCTAAATATGTTGCTATGGCAGAAAACAACATCTAAAAAGTGATGTCGTGTGTGATCGATTGTGCTCGGCCATGATGGTATCAAACCTACCCTCTCAAACACCCCCTCCCCCCTCCCTAATTTCACAGGAGTGGCCCCTACCCCACATTGTTTTTTATAAAAACTAAAAGTTATTTTACGGCGGTCTAGCATTACTCTTCAGATCTTATCCGGAGAAGGGTGGACAGATGAGAGATGAGATGAAGTAGGTGTCGGATCTGATCCTCGACGGCTGTCGTTGAACCCAAACCAACCAAGTCTTCCTAGGCTCTGTTGCACACCGACAATGGATTGGATAATAAGCGAGGTCGCGCAGCCAAGTACGGCCACCAGTGCAGGTAACTGGTACACCATGCATGGCTAACCTGTACACCATGCATAGTCGTCGTGGGAGCTAACTTTGTGCCTATGGTTGATGAGCAATCATCGCAACACCGTCAAAACCGACCACAAAGTAGAGGGAGACGAGATGGTGGCGTAGAAGCCCTAGTGTAGAAACCCTTGCAGCTGCTTGATCTGTTGATTATTTAGACGAAAAGCTTAATTCCATTACACATAAATAAACCAGTTGACCTACTTCAATATACTTCAAAAAGAAAAACAATCGGTTAAGTTACTCCTTGCGGGATTATATGGATGGCAGCCATAAATTAGCGCTTCTTTTTATTATTAAACCATTGAAAACAAAAAATACTATGTAAATTGACCTAATTAACGGTATATTTAACTAACTGCCTGCCCAATTAACTACATTAATGATTTGATATTTTCAGATTGTTTTAGCTTTAGTGACCGCATGATGTATGGACTCTCCATTTATTTTTACTCCGCATATAAGATACATCTTAGGTCAAACTTTGTAAGGTTTGATCAAATTTATATTAAAAACATTAACATCTAAATCCTGGGATATACAATACGAAAATTATAAAAAGTTTGACTCAAGGCAGATCTTTTATGAGGACTAAAAAACGGCGGGAGTACCACAGATAGTTAATCACTTGGTTAATGTTTACTATAATGTCTATGTGTAACTAAAATGACGTCTGTGTGATCGATCGGTGCAGGGGACCAGAGTCCCAATAGGGTGGTGCTGGACTGGCCGACGCGGCTGAGGATCGCCCTCGGCGTGGCGCGGGGCATGGCATACCTCCACGAGAAGCTCGGCATGCCGACGATGCGGTTCGTGAGCATGGACGGCGCCGACTTCGATGCGCCGCCCCCGCCGCCGCCTCACGGGAACCTCAAGTCCGGAAATATCCTCCTTGACGCCAACCTGGAGCCGCACATCGTGGACTACGGCTTCTTCCCGCTCGTCAACGCGCCGCAGGCGCCTCAGGCCTTGTTCGCGTTCCGATCGCCGGAGGCTGTCGCCGCGCTCCAGCAGCAACAGCGCGTGCCCGTTTCGGCCAGGTCCGACGTGTACTGCTTCGGCGTCGTGCTGCTGGAGCTCATCACGGGGAGATTCCCCTCGCAGTACCTCCTCAATGCGCGCGGTGGCACAGATGTCGTGCACTGGGCGGCTGCGGCGGTGACCGAGGGCAGCGAGCACGAGGTCGTCGACCCCGTCATCGCCGCGGCCGGCGGGGGCTCCGCCGTGCAGCTGGTGCGTATCGCCATTGAATGCACCGACCCCGCGCCGGAGAGCCGGCCCAACATGGCAGAGGTGGCGAGGATGGTGGAAGAGGTCGCCAGCGCCTCCGGCGCGTCGTGACCACTGCTCGCCGGTGCATGGGGTGGGAGGAGTGATACGCGATGCAAGTCTGCGCGTGCATGTGTACTTCGAACGGGATCAAATCCCAGCCTTTGATCAGTGGGAGGGTGAGTGTCAGAATTGGCAAAGGCGAGGGGCATGGTTAGTTGGGCTGCGCGTGAATTCAAGGTCTGAATTTATAAAAACAGATGAAAATCAGGGGCAGAGGGTGATCATGCCACTCCACATCTCTAGTGACTTTAGGCAACAATTTATTCTAGTTGGAGGATGGAATCAACGGCCATACTTGTGTGAATTTTCTAGACTCTGTTTTACCTTGTATACATGTAATAATAGGATTATGTATTTGTTCAAAAATACATTTTGGATTTTAGTTTTGCTAGTACTTACAAGGCAAACTTGCATTTTTACTAGCGGTATAAATGAATTGAACTTTGGTGGCGCTGTCGGATATAAATTTGTATATATATATTTATGACGAAGATTCGGACTCTAAACCTAAGCAGAATACTACTCTCTCTGTTTCTATCTAAATATAAGATATTTTGGCAGTTCAAATCTAAACTGCCAAAATGTCTTATGTTTAAAAAACAGAGGTAGTACCAAAATTTGGAGACAAATGTGCATCTTGTTTTGAAGAACCGACTAGAGAATTAGGTCAAATCACTGAGGTTAAAATTAGAAGTGAAGACCGGAGTGAAGCTGAGCCCTCAGGCACTCTCGACAAACCGGAGGTCGATTTGGTCTAGGCCATTAGATCTTTACCCAGGGCGCTATCAACCGTCTCATAAACTTTCAGTTGCATCCCTTTGTAATATACATGTCCCCGCCAGGGCAATTTGCTCATTTCCATATATGTTGGGACATAACTATTAGGTATGACCCGCCCAGGAGGGGCCGGGTTATACCTATGACGACTCATGATATGAAGCCCACGAAGACATTGAAGATGCCGGTTCACAGGCGAGGGCCCAAGGCCCAAGGGCGACTCTAGGCCCATAGAAGTAAACCACCATACGTGTAAGACTTGTATTGTAAGGCATGTATAGGTAGTCACCGAGCCAGACACGTTGTCGATTAGCCGACCGGGACTCCGTGAGCCGTTGGGCGTCAACATGTGTATATAAAGGGATGACCCTGCGGCGGTTCAGGGCAAGAAACAACAGATCGAAAGCTAGGTCAAGCGGATTCGCTCCCTGGTAATCGAGACATAAGCAATACCACCTCAAACTGGATTAGGCCTTTACCTTCACCGCAAGGGGCCGAACCAGTATAAACTCCTGTGTCCTTTGTCCCGTTTAACCCCTTTAAGCTAACCTAAGTTGCGATGGCTCCACGATTAAGTCCTTTCACTAGGATATCTGCCGTGACTATTCCATGACAGTTGGCGCCCACCATGGGGCCAGCGCACGGTGGTTTCGAGTTCTTAAAGGGCAGCTTCGAAGGGCTCAAGGGATACGATGTGGGCCAAATGACCAAGAGTTGTCGCGGCAAGCTCTACATCGACAATGCAGGCTGGGGCCCCGAGGCCGGCTCAATTGAGTACGGGTATCGGGTCCCCTTCGGCGGAATTCACGTCTTCATTGGCAAGATCGGCGAGCCGGGCCCTGAGCCGGACATCTACACCGACATCATCGAGACGGCTCAGCGTGCGAGACCCGCTCGCGCTCAGCCCGCCGTGAAGCGTGCCTTCGTGGGATTCATCCATGGAGCGGAATTTGATGAAGGGTCAATGTCTGGTGGTGAGACGGCCATCTACTCTGACTGTGAGTCGTCCACGGGCGAGACTACTTCCTTGTACCAATTGCAAGACGGCGGGCTTGGGGGCTGTTCCGATGGCGATAGTATTCCGGACCCCTATGAGTCGCCAAACCGGGTTGCGATCTTCATGGCTGGTACGCAGCCTGGGCAAAATTCTTCAACCGCGGCAGCGATGACTTCCGGGTCAGCAGCGGTCTTAATGTTGGAGAAAAATTGCTGTTTTTTGCCGCTTAAACAGAAGGTGGGCGGCTCAAGCGTGATTGAAATGATATGGGGCAGCTGATGGCGGCTGTAATCAAATATGCCGACTCTGATAGTACCAAGGACCCCGAGTCTGATGATGACAAGCCGGGAAAGGGAAAGAAGAATGGCAACGCCAAGGGTCCACAACATAACCCGACGAATCAGGGGGGTAACGGTAAATGCAAGGCTGATGGTAACTTGGAGTTTGTGGCTAACACCAATGCATAGAGCAATAATCAGTGTCATAAGGGGAGGCCGCCTCCTCGGACCGGTGGATCAGGTCCTACTCTTGAGAAATTACTGAATGAGCCCTGTCCAAAGCATGGCACGTAGGAGAAACTAGCCACTCACCTTTGGAAAGATTGTTCAATTATGATGGATTTCAAAAATTCTAACTTGCTTCACAGCAATCATGGGCCGGGCGGCGGCTCAGGTTCCGGTGGTGGCGATTCCCATGGCCCGGGCTACGGAGGTGTCGGTTCTAATTCCAACTTCCAGGGCCACCAACACCATCAAAGTAATCAGGGTGGTTATAATCAAGGTAATCAAGGTGGTTATAATCAAGGTAATCAGGGTGGTTACAATCAACAATCCGGCCAAGGGAATCAGCAACAGCAACAGTCTGGATATCAAAGTCAATCGAAGCAGTTGAATAGAGGACAGTACCACGTTTCACCATGAGTCTATGCAAGTGGGACCAGAAGCTTCACAAGAGGGATGTGAACGGCATTGAGCCGGCAGTTCCCCAATACTTGCAATGGTCTGAGTAGCCCATTATGTGGAGCCGAGAGGATCACCCGCCCCGGGTTGATAATCCGGGTCACTTAGCTTTGTTGGTGGCGGCTTAGGGTGGTGGATACAAATTCACTAAGGTACTCATGGATGGAGGTAGCAGCATTAATATCCTTTATTATGATACTTTCCGTCGTATGGGATTAACTGATAAAAATCTCAAGACGTCCAATACTGTTTTCCATGGAGTGGTGCCTAGTAAGTCAGCGTACCCTGTAGGCAAGATTGAGCTGGAAGTGGCCTTTGGAGATGAGTATGATTCCAGGGCCGAGAAGTTGACCTTTGAGGTGGTCAAGATCAGAAGCCCGTACCACACTCTGTTTGGACGGCTGGCTTATGCTAAGTTCATGGCACGACCATGTTATGTTTATTTGCAGCTCAAGATGTAGGGTTACAAAGGGACCATTATAGTGCATGGGAGTCGGAAAATAGCTTTGGAGTGTCAAGACGGTGATGTTGCTTACGTTGAGTCTGTCTACGCAATAAAGGAGTTGAAGTTCTATAAAGATAATGTCGATTCGGCTGATATGACATCTCTGAAAAAGCGTACTATAGAGCATGATCCGGTGCTGAAGTTTAAATCAGCCGACGACACTAAACTGGTTGATTTTGTTCCTGGCGACTCATCCAAGCAGGTCAATATCAGTGCTAACCTGGATCCAAAATAGGAAAGCCGCTCATTGAGTTCATCCGTGAGAATCGGGACATCTTTGCATGGAAACCTTCTGACATGCCAGGTGTACCGAGGAAACTCGCTGAGCACACTCTTAACATTGATCCAAAGTTTAAGCCGGTCAAGCAACTCCTTCGTTGCTTCAATGAGGAGAGACAGAAGACCATTGGAGAAGAAGTGGCCCGCCTCTTAGCGGCTGGGTTCAATGTTGAAGTCTTTCATCCTGAGTGGTTGGCTAACCCAGTGCTGGTGCTTAAGAAGAACGACACTTGGCTTATGTGTGTGGACAACACAGGCTTAAATAAGGCTTGTCCGGCTGATCCTTTTGCTCTCCCTCGTATTGATGAAATCATTGATGCTACGGCGAGTTGTGAGCGTTGAGTTTTTTGGATGCTTATTCTGGTTATCATCAGATCAAGATGGCAGTTAAGGACCAGGAGAAGACAACTTTCATCACTCCCTTTGGAGCCTTCTGCTTTGTGTCTATGCCCTTTGGGCTTAAGAGTGCCCAGGCGACTTACCAGCGGTGTGTGCAGAACTGTCTCCACAGTCAGATTGGGCGCAATATTATGGTGAAATCCAGAGAGAAAGAAACCTTGATAGATGATTTGAAGGAGACCTTCGACAATCTCCGGGTCTACAAGATGATGCTTAACCCGACCAAATGCGTTTTGGTGTGCCAGCACGCAAGCTTTTGGGTTTTCTGGTTTCTAACAGAGGCATTGAGGCTAACCCGGAGAAGATCAGGGCCATTACCTCCATGGCAAAGCCGGCGTGTATTAATGATGTTCAACGTCTGGCGGGTCGTATTGCTGCCTTAAGCCGGTTCATAAGCCGGTTGGGTGAGAAGGCCATACCGCTATACCAGATGATGAAGAAAACATATGACTTTGTCTGGAGTGATGCTTCTAATGACGCATTTGAGGCTTTGAAGAGACAGCTCGCTGAGCCGCCAGTACTTGCTGCTCCTATTGATAAGGATCCGTTATTGTTATATGTGGCTACTAACGCTCGGGCCGTCAGTGTAGCCATTGTGGTGGAACGGAAAGAGGCTGGCAAGGAATATCCGGTTCAACGATCGGTTTACTATATCAGTGAGGTGCTTATTGAGTCCAAGCAGAGGTATCCACACTGACAGAAGCTCGTTTATGGGGTGTTCATGGCCAGCCGGAAGCTTAAACAATATTTTCCGGGTCTTGCCATCACCGTGGTCAGTTCTGCTCCCTTAGGGGATATTATTCAAAATAGAGAAGCCACAAGGCGGGTAACCAAGTGGGCCATTGAGCTTGGGCCTCATGGTTTGAATTATATGCCTCGCACTGACATCAAGTCTCAAGCACTGGTGGATTTCATCAACGACTGCACAGAGCTGCAGATGCCTGAAGAGAAGGCAGATAACACATATTGGACTATTTACTTTGATGGATCTAGGCAATTGGAGGGCTCGAGGGCATGAGTTATCTTAGCTTCCCCTCGAGGTGACAAGTTTTGTTATGTTCTAAGGTTGATGTTTCCCTGTACTAACAATGCAGCTGAGTATGAAGCCTTGCTCCATGGTCTTCGGATGGCTAAGGAAATGAACTTAAGCCGGGTGGGATGTTTCAGCGATTCAGACTTGGTGTCTCAATAAGTCTTAGGCACATGGGATTCTAAGGATCCCCTCATGGCGGCTTATCTCCGCGAAGTTGATGCTATTGTTGGGCACTTCAAGGGTTATCAATTGGAACACATTGATCGCAGGAAAAATGAGGCGGTTGATGCCTTAAGCCGGTTGGGGTCTCAGCGTAAGCCGGTGCCAACTAACACTTTCATGGGTGTTATGCATAACCCTTTTGTCAAATTGCCTACAGAGGAAGATATGGCTATTCCTGACCCGGAGGCACAATTGGTGGCGGCTCTTCACGCTATCCCAGATTGGACAGTACCATATTTGGCTTATATGACCAGGGGTGAGTTACCTGAGGATGAAACTTTGGCCAAACAGATAACCCGGCGGTCTAAGTCAATGGCAATTGCCAATGGCGACTTACACCATTACAGTGTCACTGGGGCGTTTCAGCGTTGCGTCTCTCTCGAGGAGGGTCGTGAGATTCTTTGTGAGATTCATGAAGGAGATTGTGGTCATCATGCTGGCTCAAAGTCCCTTGTGGACAAAGCTTTGCGTCATGGATTTTATTGGCTGACGGCTCATGCTAATGCTGAGGATTTGGTCAGTAAATGTGATGGTTGTCAGAAATTTTCACGGCGAGCTCACGTGCCGGCTCAAGAATTGAGGACGATTCCAATTACTTGGCTGTTTGCTATCTGGGGGCTCGATATGGTTGCACCTTTTAAAATGTCCAAGGATAAAAGACTCACCTTTTGGTGGCGGTTGACAAATTCACAAAGTGGGTCGAAGCAGAGCTGATCAGTAAGTGTGATGTGGCAACAGCGGTTCAATTCATTAAAAGGGTGATTTTTCGCTTTGGCTTTCCCCACAGCATCATAACTGATAATGGCACTAATCTGTCCAAAGGTGCTATGAAAGAGTTTTGTCAACGTGAGCATATTCGACTTGACGTGTCGTCAGTAGCTCACCCCCAATCCAATGGTCAAGCTGAAAGAGCCAATCAAGAAATTTTGAGAGGCATCAAGCCCCGGCTTATGGTTCCTTTGCAAAGGACGCCGGGTTGTTGGGTGGAGGAGTTACCTTCAGTGATATGGAGTATCAATACTACCCCTAACAGATCTACAGGTTACACGCCTTTTTTCATGGTATACGGAGCAGGGGCGGTTCTTCATTGTGACATCCGTCACAACTCACCCCGTGTGGCGGCTTACGTTGAAGCTGATAATGAACAAGCACGTCGGGATGCACTTGACCTGTTAGATGAGAAGCATGACCTTGCGGCAGCCCGCTCAGTGATTTACCAACAATATCTGCGCCATTACCACAGCCACCGGGCTAAGTCCAGAACCATTCAAGAAGGTGATTTAGTGCTCCAGATCATCCAGGATCAAATTGACATGCACAAATTATCCCCACCTTGGGAAGGACCCTTTGTGGTCAGCAAGAACTTGAACAACGGGTCATACTACCTTATCGATATTCGAGAGTACAAGGACTCACGCAAGTCGGAGGAGGAGACCCGCCGGCCGTGGAATATTGCTCACCTTCGACCTTACTACACTTGAGCCATCGGCTCTTATGATGTACATATTTTGACAATGTATATATTATGAGGATTATAATAAAGTCGGCATCCCGGATAAAGCAGGGCCTCTGTCGTTTTCATCTTCAATAATGAGTTTTCTTCATCATGATTTCAAGATCATTAGGGGGCTTGATCGTATTCGAATAACAGCCATTAACCCTTTTGGTCTGGCTTCCTGATCATAATAGAATCATCACCGTTAAAACACTTTGATCACTAGAGGGCTTGATCATATTTGAATCACAGCCATTAACTGTTTGAGTCCGGCTTCCTGATCGTATCCGAATCATAGCCGTTAAAACACTTTGATCACTAGGGGGCTTGATCGTATTCGAATCACAACCATTAACCCTTTTGGTCCGGCTTCCTTATCGTATTCGAATCATAGCCGTTAAAACACTTTGATAACTTGGGGGCTTGGCCGTATTCGAATTATATCTGTTAACCCTCTTGGTCCAGCTTCCTGGTCGTATTCGAACCATAGCCATTAAACATCACAAACCACTTGGGGGCTTGGTCGTATTTGAATCATAGCCATTAACCCTCTTGGTCCGGCTTCTTGATCGTATTCGAATCATAGCCATTAATCATTATGGTCACTTGGGGGGGGGGGCTTCCTAATCGTATTCGAATCATAGCTGTCGATACCCCTTTGATCAGTGTAATGCCAAAAACCATTCGGGGGCTTCCTGATCTTATTCGAATCATAGCTATTAACCCTTATGGTCCGGCTTCTTGCTCGTATTTCAAACATATCCTCGTTTTTCCTCATTTGGCTTGATTTTCTGAAGATTTTTCCGGTTCTTCTTGATATTATCTTGCCTTTTTTGGCTTCAAGTGATTCCGGCCATTTAGCCTTCAATCTCACAGCTCATATTTGAAGCATGCATGTGGTTTCTATTACCCAGCTTAAGGAGAGGTGACAAGTCGCCCATACATGATGATATCAAGTACTTGGAAGTTTTGGCTTCTAAATGTTTTGGGTTATCACCCTTACTACACAAGTATCATAAACCGGCAGTATGATTCAATATCACATGTATGATATTGTTATTATAATTATGTCTAAATTCTGGTTAAACCAGCCCTATCTATAACTGTTTTAAAACATCAATGGTTGTATGTGAGGTATTATGACCCGCCCTGCGGTAAACCACCAAAGGCTCTTGTGATCTACTTGTGTGTAGGATAATTCAAAATTTTCGTCTGCACCAGTCAACATCACGATAAGTCTAAAAGGATAACTATCAAGTGGCGGCTTAACAACGTTGAGCACAACATAAACGTGCACGATGGCACGACAAAGCAAAGTTATTGTTACCCTATTACATGACCCAAAATAGTCAAAATGATTAACTATTTTTAGAAGATCACAAATATGAACCACCCGTCGGATCAATCTTCTTGACTCTGATGGCCTGACGCTTCCGGATCATCCCTCTCCGCTTCTTCATCCTATTCTACTTCCTGGAAGGTTGGTGATGACCAGTCAATGCCATTCAAAGCTTGGAATTCAGCTTCATCATCAATAAGCTCGGATGGTTCAACTTCAGGAGCAAAAGTGTGCTTACGGATTGGGGGGTATTAGATCCTTCACTTTGTAAGACGACGTCGGCATCTTCTGATTTTCCAAGTTATAAGCCGACTAATATTTGGTAAGGTCTGTTTCATTGGCAATCAGACTGGCCAGGGGATGTATGTTCTTCATGCAGGCGGCAAAGTCTTTCTTGTCAAAAGGGGTGTCGTCTTCCTTAAAGCTTGGATACCCGATAGATATATCGGCCGGGTCTAGCTCCGGTAACCATGCTTTGGCCCGGCTTAAAGCCGTCATAGCTTCGGCTCTTGGAGACGATCGCTTCATCTCACTAAACCTTTTAGGCAGAATGGAAAGTTTCCTCAACACATCAACCAAGAGAGTGGGGGCTTTGTTAGATGGAGAAATTGTGGCCAACGCGCGCTGAGCCCGAGTATAAAGCTGCTCCACTAGTGTGTAAACGCCTTCAGCTTCACAAGCATATCTTGGTTGAGATTGGTGCTCCTAGGGCCTGCAAAATAATCGTGGATGGATTAAAGGCGGTTCATATCATCCAGGAAGATATTCAAATTTGACAATCATAAGGCGACTTACCAAAGATAGCCGAATATATCTGAGACACATGGCATTTTTAGCCGGAAAGTTTAGTGGTCACCTCCTCAAGAGCCGCCTTCGCCTTTTCAGCCCGTTGTGTTAAGGCAATCTTCTCTTCAGCCCAGGCGCTTTTTTCAACTTCAAAGCCGGTCATCAGTTTTTCTGCTTCAGCCACGCTGAATTCGAACTTTGAGTTCGCCTTCCGGGTCTCAGTCTCTTGCAGCTCCACACGAGTCTTCAAGTCAGGCAGCTCTGATTGAAGATGAGCAGTGGTGGTCTGTACATACACCGGATCAAAATCATAAGTCAGATTTAGCTATAAACATGAAGTCCCAAGCCTTTTGTAAGAAACAACACTTGGCAATTGGGGGATAATGTCTACCGAAAAAACTACTCATGCAACGGCTTATGTGAATAAGTCCCAAGCACTTTGCGAGCAAGAATACTTGGCACTTGGGGGCTAATGCATATTGCTTGTTTTCTTACTACTTTACGGTGACCCGGCTGTGCTCCAAGCGGTCACAGCCGGCTCATGAGAACTACACAAGTAAGTACTGTCTTCTACACAAGAATATAAAGGACCGGCTCATTCATGCTGATAAAACCGGCCCTTGGGGGCTACGGATTCACTGTTAATCATTACAACTATACTTTAAACTAGATGCTTTAAGACGGATTTTAAAAGAGTCTGACAAAGGGTATTACTTATGCTCATGGTTAATCTAAGTCTACAACATATTCATCATAAATAGTAGACTTGGGGGCTGACAGGATGTGCATAACTCAATAAAGGAAGGGTTCATACCTCAAATTTTTGGTGCATTTTCTTCACCATGTCAACTGATAACCCACAAGTATAGGGGATTGCAACAGTTTTCGAGGGTAGATTATCCAGCCCAAATTTATTGATTCGACACAAGGGGAGCCAAAGAATATTCTCAAGTATTAGCAGTTGAGTTGTTAATTCAACCACACCTGGAAAACTTAATATCTGCAGCAAAGTATTTAGTAGCAAAGTAATATGGAAGTAATGGTAACAGTGGCAGTTTTGTAGTAATTGTAACAATGGCACAGTAAATTAACTAAGCAAACATCAATATGTGAAGAGCTTGTAGTGATTGGATCAGTGAAGGATAATTATGTCGGATGCGATTCCTCATGCAACAGTTATAACATAGGGTGACACGGAACTAGCTCCAAGTCATCAATGTAATGTAGGGCTGTATTCCAAATATAGTCATACGTGCTTATGGAAAAGAACTTAAATGACATCTTTTGTCCTACCTCCCGTGGCAGCGGGGTCCTATTGGAAACAAAGGGATATTAAGGCCTCCTTTTAATGGAGTACCAGACCAAAGCATTAAAACTTAGTGATTACATGAACTCCTCAAACTACGATCATCACCGGGAGTGGTCCCGATTATTGTCACTTCGGGGTTACCGGATCATAACACGTAGTAGGTGACTATTGACTTGCAAGATAGGATCAAGAACTCACATATATTCATGAAAACATAATAGGTTCAGATCTGAAATCATGGCACTCGGGCCCTAGTGACAAGCATTAAGCATAGCGAAGTCATAGCAACATCAATCTTAGAACATAATGGATACTAGGGATCAAACCCTAACAAAACTAACTCGATTACATGGTAAATCTCATCCAACCCATCACAGTCCAGCAAGCCTACGATGGAATTACTCACACACGGCGGTGAGCATCATGAAATTGGTGATGGAGGATGGTTGATGATGACGACGGCGACGGATTCCCCTCTCTGGAGCCCCAAACGGACTCCGGATCAGCCTTCCCGAGAGAGATTAGGGCCTGGCGGCGGCTCCGTATCATAAAACGTGATGAATCCTTCTCTCTCATTTTTTCTCCCCGAAGGTGAATATATAGAGTTGGAGTTGAGGTCGGTGGAGCATCAGGGGGGCCCACAAGGCAGGGGGCGCGCCCAGGGGGTAGGGCGTGCGCCCAGGGGGTAGGGCGTGCCCCCCACCCTCGTGGATAGGGTGTGGGCCCCGTGGCCTTGATTCTTTCGTCAGTATTTTTTATTAGTTCTAAAAATATTCTCCGTGAAGTTTCAGGTCATTCCAAGAACTTTTATTTCTGCACAAAAATAACACCATGGCAATTCTGTTGAAAACAATGTTAGTCCGGGTTAGTTCCATTCAAAACATGCAAGTTAGAGTCCAAAACAAGGGCAGAAGTGTTTAGAAAAGTAGATACGATGGAGACGTATCAACTCCCCCAAGCTTAAACCTTTGCTTGTCCTCAAGCAATTCAGTTGACAAACTGAAAGTGATAAAGAAAAACTTTTACAAACTCTGTTTGCTCTTGTTGTTGCAAATATGTAAATCCAGCATTCAAGTTTCAGCAAAGATTATTAACTAACCACATTTACAATAACATTTAGCTCTCATATTTACTCATATCAATGGCATAATCAACTAGCGAGCAATAATAATAAATCTCGGATGACAACACTTTCTCAAAACAATCATAATATGATATAATAAGATGGTATCTCGCTAGCCTTTTTGAGACTGCAAAACATAAATGCAGAGCACCTCTGAAGATCAAGGACTGACTAGACATTTTAATTCATGGTAAAAGAGATCCAGTCATAGTTATACTCAATATAAATTAATAGTAATGGATGCAAATGACAGTGGTGATCTCCAACTGGTGCTTTTTAATAAGAGGATGATGACTCAACATAAAACTAAATAGATAGGCCCTTCACAGATGGAAGCAAGGATTTGTAGAGATGCCAGAGCTCGAGTTTGAAACAGAGATAAAAAATATTTTGAGCAGCATACTTTCGTTGTCAACATAACAACCGAGAGATCTCGATATTTTCCATGTTACACACATTATAGGCGGTTCACAAACAGAATGGTAAAGTTTAAACTCCCCCACCACCAGCAAGCATCAATCCATGGCTTGCCCAAAACAACAGGTGCCTCCAACTAACAACAATCCTTGGGAGTTTTGTTTGCAATTATTTTGATTTGAGCATGGGACTGGGAATCCCGATTACCGACCATTTTCTCATGAGTGAGGAGCGGAGTCCACTCCTCATGAGAATAACCCACCTAGCATGGAAGATATAGACATCCCTAGTTGATACATGAGCTGTTCGAGCATAGAATTTCATTTGAAGGTTTAGAGTTTAGCACACACAAGTTTACTTGGAACGGCAGGTAGATACCGCATATAGGAAGCTATGGTGGACTCGTATGGAATAACTTTGGGGTTTATGGATTTTGGATGCACAAGCAGTATTCCTTCTTAGTACAAGTGAAGGCTAGAAAAAGTCTAGGAAGCGACCAACTAGAGAGTGACAACAGTCATGAACATGCATTAAAATTAATCAACACTGAGTGCAAGCATAAGTAGGGTATAAATTACCATGAACTTAAATATCGTGTAGGCTATGTTGATTTTGTTTCAATTACATGTGTGAACATGTGCCAAGTCAAGTCACACGAATCGTTCAAAGGAGGATACCACCCTATCATACCACATCACAACCGTTTTAATAGCATGTTGGCACGCAAGGTAAACCATTATAAACTCCTAGCTAATTAAGCATGGCATAAGCAACTATAATCTCTAATTGTCAATGCAAACATGTTTCATTCATAATAGGCTGAATCAGGAATGATGAACTAATCATATTTACAAAAATAAGATAGGTCGAGTTCATACCAGCTTCTCTCATCTCAATCAGTCCATCATATATCGTCATTATTGCCGTTCACTTGCACAACAGAACGTTGTGTAAAATAATAATAGTGCATGTGCATTGGACTAAGCTAGAATCTGCAAGCATCTTAATACACAGGAGAAGACAAGGTGATATGGGCTCTTTGTTAAATCAACAATAATGCATAAAAGCCACTTCAACATTTTCATTGTGGTCTTCTCCTCTCGACCCCCAAAGAAAAGAAAAGAAATAAAACTATTTACACGGAAAATTCCCAACAAGCAAAAGAAGAACAAGAAATCTTTTTGGGTTTTCTTTTAATATTACTACTACAAGCATGGAAAGTAAACTAGCTAAAGGCTACAACTATTTTTTTTGGTTTTTCCTAAGGTTTTTCAGAAACACAAGAAGAAAGCAAGAAAAGGAAATAAACTAGCATGGATAGTACAATGAAAAAGTATGAGCACTGACAACTAGCATGAGTGTGTGAACATGAATGTAATGTCGTGAGAAATACGTACTCCCCCAAGCTTAGGCTTTTGGCCTAAGTTGGTCTATGCCCATGGATCGAAGCTACTCTCTTCGGTGTACTGAGGAGGGTCCTTAGGCTGCCACTGGTTGGCAATCTCCTCCGGATCCCACTGATAAATAGATTGCCGATAAGGGTCAAGTGGTGGCTCAGGCTCAGGCTCTGGGACTTGTTTCAGCCTCCAGTATGCATAAATGGCCTCGGGCAAGATGAGGTACGTGCCTGAAAGTATGTCAAACAAAGAGGGCGCATGCAAGATAATAGTCTCACAGTGAGTTTTATTAAATATCAAATTATACTTAAGCATCTTCTTATTATTTTTAATAATAAATTCATGTGCTACCATACTCTTATAATCTAGAAAAATAGGGGGCAACAACTTTTCCTCTTTCTCATAATGCCTAATAGGTATCTTAAAGTGTGCAGCAAGGCGCGAAGCAAAGATACCACTGAAGATGGGGCCCTTTGTACAGTTCAAACTTAATCGCTTAGCAATAACAATGCCTAAACTGAAAGTTGTATCACGAAACAAAGCATGGCGCAAAATAAAAATATTAGGGGCACTAAGATTTCCACTGTTCCCGCGACCAATTAAACATCTACTAGCAAATATTGTGAAGTAACGTAGAACAGGAAAATGTATACTAGTGATTCTTGCATTGGAAACCTTCCTCGTTTCCCCTACAGTAATGCTATCAATAAATCCATCCACATCACTACGATGTGGTTCCTCTATGCTGCCCACAAAGGGTATCTTGCAGACCCGACAAAAATCATGCAGTGACATCTCCTTAACCTCATCATATAAGTGAAGCTCCACTGAAGGTGGTGATTTCCTAGCATGGAAATAAAAAATTTGCACAAAAATATTAGTGAGTAGGAGATATTGTTCGCGTTGGTCGCGGAGGAAGTCGGTGAGGCCCGCATTCTCAGCTAAGTAATAAAAGTCTTCATAAATTCCGGCAGCTCTCAAGAATTCTTCGCAAGGCCATTCGCACGACCGAACCTCCACAGTGCGAGGCAGATTGTATTTGGGCTTTTTATTCTCCTCATTTTGTTTATCCTTCGAGCTTCGGCTCGAAGAGCACCTCAATAATCTCTTCATCAATTTCTGAAATTTTTAGTAACTCAAAATAAAAGTGAACCAAACTCAACAAAATTGATAGCAACTACTCCCACAAGTGCCTAGAGACTATATCATGCATTAGAACTACTTGAGACCAAATAAATTTGACATGCAAGGTCAAGAACAGGGTCACCTAGGAAGTAAAAATTTGCAATGAATAAAGCACTAGAACAAAAACTAATTGGACCATTGGAGGAGTCACATACCAAAGAACAATCCCCCAAAACAGTTTTGTGAGTGGAGCTTTGAGCAAGGAGATCGAAAACGGCAGCAAGGTGAGTTAGAACTCGTGCTTGAGCTGGTTGGTGATTTTTTTGGGAGGAAGAAGGAGTGTGTGGATGCTGGAATAAGTGGAGGGGTCCACCAGGGGCCACGAGGCAAGGGGGCGCACCCAGGGGGGTGGGCGCGCCCTGGACCCTCGTGGCCAGGTGCGAGCTCCCCCTAATGTGTTCTCAGTGCCATATATTCTCAAATATTCTAGAAAAAAAGATCATATTTCATTTTCAGGGCATTTGGAGAACTTTTATTTTTAGGGTATTTTTTATTGCAAGGATAATTCAGAAAGCAGACAGAGAATACTATTTTTTGCTTTATTTAATCTAAACAACAGAAAGTAAAAGGAGGGTACAAAGAGTTGTGCTTTCTAACTTCATCCATCTCATGCTCATCAAAAGGAATCCACTAACAAGGTTGATCAAGTCTTGTTAACAAAACCATTCCGAATCGCATGAAACCGAAGAATTTTCGAATAGCACAAGGTTACCTCAACGGGGATATGTATGTCCCCAACAATAAGAATGTCATATTTCTTCTTGGCAGTAGGTAGAGGAAATTCAAAACCTCCAATAGTAATCATTGAAAATTTTCCAATACAATTGATACTGTGGACTTGAGGTTGTTTTCTCAGAGGGTGTACCGTATGCTCATTACCATTAACATGGAAAGTGAAATTGCCTTTGTTGCAATCAATAACATCCCCTACAGTATTCAAAAAGGGTCTACCAAGGATAATTGACATACTATCGTCCTCGGGAATATCAAGAATAACAAAGTCTGTTAAAATAGTAACGTTTGCAACCACAACAGGCACATCCTCACAAATACCGATAGGTATAGCAATTGATTTATCGGCCATTTGCAAAGATATTTCAGTAGTATCAACTTATTCAAATCAAGTCTATGATATAAAGAGAGAGGCATAACACTAACACCGGCTCCAAGATCACATAAAGCAGTTTTAACATAGTTTCTTTTAATGGAGCATGGTATAGTTGGTACTCCTGGATCTCCAAGTTTCTTAGGTATTCCACCCTTAAAAGTATAATTAGTAAGCATGGTGGAAATTTCATCTTCCGGTATCTTTCTTTTATTTGTAACAATATCTTTCATGTACTTAGCATAAGGATTCATTTTAAGCATATCAGTCAAACACATACGCAAAAAGATAGGTCTAATCATTTCAGCAAAGCACTCAAAATCCTCATTATCCATTTTCTTGGATGGCTTAGGAGGAAAAGGCATGGGTTCTTGAACCCATGGTTCTCTTTCTTTACCGTGCTTCCTAGCAACAAAGTCCCTCTTATCATAATGTTGATTCTTTGATTGTGGGTTATCAAGATCAACAACAGGTTCAATTTCTACATCATTGTTATTGCTAGGTTGCGCATCAACATGAACATCATCATTAACATCATCACTGGGTTCATGTTTATTACCAGATTGTGTTTCAGCATCAGAAATAGAAATATCATTGGGATTCTCAGGTGTGTCAACAACAGGTTCACTAGAAGCATGCAAAGTTCTATCATTTTTCTTCTTCTTCTTCTTAGAAGGACTAGGTGTGTCAACATTAGTCCCCTGAGAATCTTGCTCAATTCTCTTAGGGTGGCCTTCAGGATAAAAGGTTCCTGAGTCATTTTACCCCCTCTAGTCATAACTCTAACAGCATTATCATTTTTCTTGTTATTTAATTCATTGAGAAAATCATTTTGAGCTTTAAGCACTTGTTCTACTTGAGTGGTAACCATAGAAGCATGTTTACTAATAAGTTTAAGTTCACCTTTAAATCTAGACATATAATCACTCAAGTGTTCAATCATATAAGCATTACGTTTCAATTATCTACCAACATAAGCATTGAAGTTTTCTTGTTTAATAATAAAATTATCAAACTCGTCCAAGCATTGGCTAGCAGACTTATTACGAGGGATATCACCTCATCAAATCTATAGAGAGAATTTACCTTTACTACCTGTGTCGGGTTATCAAGACCATGTATTTCTTCAATAGGTAGTAAATCCTTAACATCTTCAGCTTTAATACCCTTTTCTTTCATAGATTTCTTTGCCTCTTGCATATCTTCAGGACTGAGAAATAGAATACCCCTTCTATTCGGAGTTGGCTTAGGAGTTGGTTCAGGAAGTGTCCAATTGGTTTCATTAGTGAACATATTATTCAATAACAATTCAGCTTGATCAACAGTTCTTTCCCTGAAAACACAACCATCACAACTATCCAGGTGGTCTCTGGAAGCATCAGTTAGTCCATTATAAAAGATATCAAGTATTTCATTTTTCTTGAGAGGATGATCAGGCAAAGCATTAAGTACTCGTAGAAGCCTCCCCCAAGCTTGTGGGAGACTCTCTTCTTCAATTTGCACAAAATTATATATTTCCCTTAAGGCAACTTGTTCTTATGAGCGGGGAAATATTTAGCAGAAAAGTAATAAATCATATCCTGGGGACTACGCACACAACCAGGATCAAGAAAATTAAACCATACTTTAGCATCGCCCTTTAATGAGAATGGAAATAACTTAAGGATATAGTAGTAACGAATTTTTTCCTCGTGAGTGAATAGGGTGGCTATATCATTCAATTTTGTAAGATGTGCCACAACAGTTTCAGATTCATAGCCATAAAAAGGATCAGATTCCACCAAAGTAATTATCTCAGGATCGACAGAGAAATCATAATCCTTATCAGTAATTGTCGGTGTACAAAAGTAGGGGCATAGCTTTTGACCCCTTTACTTGTGCACGGGCAGTCAGAGCCGCCTGCCACGGCCGCACATGAGCAAGGCAAGGGAGGGAAGCCAGAGAAAAGCCAAGGCCGCAGGGACAAGCAAAGCAAAACAACAAAGGACCAAGACCACAAAGGTTGCACGGGCAATACAGGTTGCCACGGCAAGGACCCTTGCCAATGGCAGCCCGAGCAGCCCCGGCAAGATCCTTGCCGGGGCAGCTCGTCCACACCCACTGAGCGAACCACCTTCGAGCCCACCAACGCTGAGAAGTCATGTCGGGACAGGGTTCGGGAGGCACCTCCGTGGTGGCATGCAGATATTTGTGTAGACATAGAACAATCAAGGTCAAATGGGGATAGGAAGGCGGCCGTCCCCACCGAAGAAACCCACGGGATCCCCCGGCAAGATCCTTGCTGGGGAAGCCGGCGCGCCACGGCAAGGCCCTTGCCGGGCCACCCGGCAAGACTGTCGCCAAGCATCCCGGCAAGGCCACCGCCAGGCCCGCACCAGCCAGGTTCCTACTGTCGTTCGTGCGCAGCCGCCAACCCAACCAGCTAGGCAGGCACCTGCGTGGCAGCATGCAGACCTTCATGGAGGCTCCACCACCGTGCCACCTCAGCTGCCTGCCTGCCTATGTGGCGCTGCATGCATTGCTGGTCGGGGGCGTGTCGAAGCCAGGAGGGGCAGCGACGGACGGGTCGGGCCTCACCCCCGTCCCCCAATAAAGTGACGGACACCTAAGCCCCGCATTTAATGCATCTTGTCCTGTAATACTAGCGATAACCTCACAACACTGTAGCACTTTCCACCTCCTGTGTGCCACTATGGCAGCCCCTTTCACCTATAAAAGGAGGCCCATGGCATACTGAGAAGGGATTCGGCTCTTTTGAACCTCACAGCACCCAGAGCTATTTCGAGATCTCAAGAGCACCAATACAACCACCAAAGCAGGATCGTACGGTTTTACGCATCTTTGTGGCCCGAACCTGGGTAAATCCTCTGTGTGCCATCCCCTAGTCCAGCTCTTCTCACGATTCCGTGCCCCGCAACCGCAGAAGGGACTCCAGTGATCCCATAGGTGTCGTTTCCCACCGACATCTTTGGCGCGCCAGGTAGGGGGCAGCGCTGTTGCGAGAATCTGGGCTAGCAGTTGGCCTAGCTGTTCTTCATCGCCATGGCTCCTAAGAAGAAGATGACCACGATGATCGGTTCATCCAGGACCAAGTTGCCGGCACTGGTGCGAGCCAGCAGCGGGCCAGTCGCGGAGAGAACCCGTGGCGCAGCCCGCGAACATCCACATTACCCTGGCGGTTCAGGCATGGCGAGCGGCGACGTTCGCGTGCCAGGCGATGAGCCACCGGTCGCGGACTCCAGAGACGGAGTCGGGCCCCCCTGCAGGCGGCGCGGGGCCCTTCAGGGGTGCCGTCGTCCCGCCAGGCGGCGGCACGGCGACCTCCAAGACACCAACACCGGCGCCCATGGCGCGCTCCTCTCAGGTTGTGCGTGACGAGCAGCGTCACCCTGCCGAAGATCCTGCGCGCCGCCCTGGGAAGAGTCCCGTGCGCGCATCACATGAAGAGGAGGGCCAGCGTGCGCACCGGGGTGCTGACGGAGGTGGCGAACGGCTGCGAAACCGTGATGCAGCTCCTTCTAACATGGTTAGGAGTTGAGGTGCATCGCGGTCCACCCAGCTTTCGTCGCCGCCCACGCCAGCAGAAGCCCTAGCGCGCTCATAGCTGCTCCTTGATTTTCCTCCTGCCGTGGAGAAGCTTGACGAATGGAGGGCCACCGTCTGGAGCCTCTTCGACATCGCCAACAACGACGGGCCGCGGTCGGCGGAACCCGTCGGCCGTTGCTCCGCCGGGCTGCCACGTGCTAGCGGAGACCACGCAGGAGGCGACGTGGCCACGGTGTATTCCCCGCCTCCATCCCGACCGCCCCGGGCGTCGCCTGCCGCAGCGACGCTCGTGATGATATCTCCATGGCGTCGTCCGACCCGTGAATCAACCACGATCAGCGCCAGGTCCTCCAGGAGCGGGCTCACGAGGATGCTCGAACTATGATTGAGCGCCGAGGCGACGCGTGCCACCAATCGGACAGGCGGGCTGGACCCGCTGCGGACCACCCAGCATCGGGAGGCTATGGTGGCCTACCTTAGGAGGTGGGTTGTCCGGCCTTCACCCGTGAGCTGCGGCAGTTCCAGTGGCCCTCCCACCGTACGTTCAAACCTGACATTGGCGAGAAGTACAATGGCAAGACCCACCCGTCAGAGTTCCTCAGCATCTACACCATCGCGATGCAAGCTGCTGGGGCCCGCTACGATAAGGTGCTTGCCAACTACTTCCCGTTGGCACTCAAGCCTAATGTCATGTCATGGTTGATGCACTTGCTGGTGGATTCCATCTTTTCTTGGGCGGATCTGTGCCATGAGTTTGTTGGCGCCTTTACTGGAGGTCACCAAGCTCATGGCCAGGCGAGTGACTTACAAATCATCCCCTAGAAGGAAGGAGAAAACCTGCGCAAGTACATCCAAAGGTTCAGCCGGGTGCAGTACAACATCCCCGATGTTCTTCCCGCCGCCGTGATCAGCGCGTTCCATCAGAACATGTGCAATTGCAAGATGCGTGAAGAACTGGCGATGAACAAGGTTAAGGATGTGGCCGAACTCTATGTTCTGGCCGATCGGTGCGCTCGTGTCGAGGAAGGAAGGAAGTACCCCGGCGAAGATGCCGGTGCGGAAACCGACTCCACCGATGATACCACCGCCCCAGCAAGAAAGGCCGATGCCATAATAGGAAGTGCAAGGCCAAGGCCGTGCTTGCCGTTGAGGGATCCGACGACACCGGTACCACCAAGAAGACCAAGGCAAGCAACCCCAGCAAGGAGGTCGCCGAGTGTGACGCTTGCCGGGCCTTGGCGGCTACCGATAAGTCAGGAGGCTCCGACAAGCAGTACTGCAAGATCCACCGCACCAAGGGCCACGATCTCCAAAACTGCCGGCAGGTAGAGCTGCTCGCCGAGAAGCATAAAGCCGAGTATGAGCAGCGGGACAAGGAGAAATGCCAAGACGGTGCTGAGGGATCCGGCAAGAAACATGGCGGCCAGGGAGGCCGCCGTGGCAAGGATAATCAACAAGAGAGGCCCGCCCGGGGCCGCGACAAGAAGCAGGAAGACGATGATCATGACGAGGACGACTGGCGACCACGAGTTTCAGAAAGCCACAGAGGCCATGTGCGTCGATGGTGGCGCCTCGCTACATATGTCTCACCGCCATCTCAAGCAGTGGGCGCGTGAGGTCGCGGCGGTGGAACCATCATTCGACGCATGAAAGCCGCTGAAATGGTCCAGCACTCCCATCATCTTCGACACCGAGGACCACCCTGACCGCACCACCGCGGTTGGGTGCTTGCTGTTGTTGGTTTCACCGACAATCCGCAACCTCAAGGTGACGAAGATGTTGGTCAAAGGCGGGGCCAGCCTGAACTTAATCTCGCCCGTTGTGGTCAGAAGGCTGCAGATCCCTGATGAAGACCTCGAGGAGACGGGTACGTTCTAAGGAGTCAACCGAGGGAGGAACCAGCCGAAGGGGAAGATCACGCTGCCCGTGACATTTGGAGGCGAGCTGAACCACAGGACGGAGAGGATTGTCTTTGATGTGGCCGAGATCCCCTTGCCTTACAACGGGATCCTCGGTCGCCCGGCGCTAGCCAAGTTCATGGCGGCTTCACACTACACCTATAACATGCTGAAGATGCCCGGGCCGATGAACATCATCACCGTCCCCTCCGACAAGAAAGATGTGCCGATCTGCGCCGACCAACTCTACCGGGAAGCAGTTGCAGCGGCTGCCGCTAAGGCACCCGCTCCTGTCGACGGGGCCTCGGAGGAGAAGAAGACCGGCAAGATCCCTCGCACCCACTCCGGTAAGTGCACCTCTTCGGGGTGTCGCGCTTCTGTTGAGAACGTGCCAGAGAGTTCCGCCAGCAAGAGCAAGAAGTCCAGGGCTGCACCACCAGAGACTAAGAAGGTGCCCGTCAAGGAGGATGGCACAGGGGGAGCATTCACAATAAGCTCCACCCTTGACGGCAAATAGGAAAGCGAGATCGTCACCTTCCTACGGGCGAATGTCGATGTGTTTGCATGGCAAGCCTCCGACATCCCCGGAGTTCCTAGGGAGGTGATTGAGCACCACCTTACTACCTGTCCTCACGCGCAGCCCGTCAAACAGAAGGTCAGAAAGCAAGCTCTAGAAATACAAGAGTTCATCACGGAGGAAATCAGAAATCTAGAAGCGGCAGGCTTGGTGAGGGGAGTACTCCATCTGACGTGGTTTGCCAATCCGGTAGTGGTGCGCAAAGCAAATGGGAAGTGTAGGCTATGTATTGATTACACAAACATCAATAAGGCCTATCCAAAGGATCCCTTCTCATTGCCACGCATCGACCAGATTGTTGACTCCACGGCTGGATGTGACCTATTATCATTCCTTGTCGCCTACTCAGGATACCACCAGATCTTCATGACGAAAGAAGATGAGCAAAAGACAACATTCATCACCCCATGTGGTACATACTGCTTTTTACGAATGCCCTTCGGGTTGAAGAATGTTGGCTCGACCTTTGCAAGAGCGGTCCAAATTGGTTTTGAACCCCAGCTACATAGAAATATGGAAGCTTATATGGACGACATAGTGGTCAAAACCAAGGACAAAGCAACGCTTGTGCAAGATCTGGAGGAAACATTCGGGAACCTGCGCAGGATCAACCTCAAATTGAACCCTGAGAAGTGTGTCTTTGGCGTCCCGTCCGGCAAGCTTCTCGGGTTCTTTGTGTCCCAGCGCGGGATTGAAGCAAACCCGGATAAGATCAAGGCCATCGAGCAGATCGAGGCACCCAAGCGGATTAAGGACGTGCGTCGGGTCACTGGCTGCGTTGCTGCCATGAGCCGGTTCATCTCCAAGTCCATGGAGCATGCCCTACCTTTCTTCAAGACCTTGAAGAAGGCAGGGCCAGTGGAGTGGACCCCAGAGGCCGAGGCAGCACTGCAAGATTTGAAGAAATGCCTCTCTTCTACCCTGGTGCTGGTTGCGCCCAAACCACGAGAACCATTGCTTCTTTACCTAGCGGCAATGAATCAAGTGGTTAGCGCCGCACTGGTGGCATAGAGGGAGGTCGACGAGAAGGCAGTGATAGCGGCAGAGGAAGGCAAACCAAAACCCTCTCTGGCAGGGCCCGATCCCGACAAGATCGAGTCCCCGGCAGGGGCCGGCGCCAGCACGACAGGACCCACACGACCGGGTGAAGAGGCGCAGAAAAAGAAAATGGTGCAACACCCAGTGTACTTCATCAGCTCCCTCTTGCAGGGGCTAGGTCGAGGTACTCAGGTGTGCAAAAACTGCTCTTCGGCCTCCTTATGGCCTCGAGGAAGCTGCGCCACTACTTCCAAGCGCATGAGATCACGGTAGTCACCTGCCTCCCATTGCAACGGCTACACAACCCAGATGCAATGGGGAGGATCGTGGAATGGGCCCTGGAGCTATCGAGTTTCGGTTTGAAGTTTGAAAGCACCTCAACGATTCAGAGCAGAGTCTTGGCGGAGTTTGTTGCGGAATGGACCTCGACGCCCGACGAAGAGGTACAGGAGACCACTCTCCCCGGCAAGGAAGCGAGTTGCAACTGGATCATGTACTTCGATGGTGCCTTCTCGCTGCAAGGCGCCGGTGCTGGTGTGCTGCTTGTCGCACCCACCGGAGAGCACCTCAAGTATGTCGTCTAGATGCATTTCCCCCGGGAGATGTCAACCAACAACACCGCTGAGTACGAGGGTTTGCTTGCCGGTCTTAGGATCGCGGCAGACCTTGGAGTTAAGAAGCTCATCGTCAGGGGCGATTCACAGCTCGTCGTCAGGCAGATCAACAAAGATTATCAAAGCCCGTTGATGGAAGCTTACGTAGATGAGGTGAGGAAACTGGAGGAGCGCTTTGACGGTATACAAGCGGAACATGTCCCTCGAGCGGAGAACGACATCGCCGACTACCTGTCAAAGCGCGCTGCCCTCAAGCTACCTGTGGAACCAGGTACTTTTGTGCTTCAGTTAACCCAACCATCCGTTGAACCGTTGACCGGGCAGAGCAAGTGGAGGAAGCTAGGCCCCGGCAAGTACTTCCCGACCGAGCTCCCCGGAGCTGCTGGTGAAGATGTTGCCATGGACGCCGACCCTGCCGCAGGGCAACCGACTCCGGCAGGACCTCGGGTCATGGCCGTGGAGCCGGCCGCTCCCGCGGCAGAAGAAATGCCTTGGGTCCTTGCCGTCGAGCCACAGGCTCCGGCATGGGCACAACACACCGTCCGATTCCTTCAAAAAGGGGAGCTTCCTAAGGAGCAGGAAGAGGCAGAAAGAGTAGCCCGACGGTCTGCTCTGTACCAATTCGTTGATAGCGTATTGTACAGGAGAAGGCCGAACGGAGTGAAATTGATATGCATCTCCCGGGAGGAAGGACTAAAGCTGTTGGCAGAGATACATGGAGGCATATGTGGCTCCCACATAGGGTCGAGGGCCCTTGCCGGCAAGGCTTTCCAGCAAGGTTTCTTCTGGCCCACTGCCCTCCAGGATGCGACGGCACTAGTAACCAAGTGTGAAGCGTGCCAGTTCCATTCGAAGAAGCTTCATCAACCAGCTCAAGCCCTTCAAACTATCCCTCTCTCCTGGCCCTTCTCGGTCTGGGGGCTCGACATCTTGGGCCCTTTCCCCCGTGCAGTCGGGGGCTTTGAGTACTTGTACGTCACGATCGACAAGTTCACAAAGTGGCCGGAAGTGGAGGCAGTGAGGAAGGTGACAGCGCAGTCAGCCATCAAGTTCTTCAAGGGACTAATGTGCCGTTTTGGGGTACCCAACAGGATCATCACCGACAACGGCACACAATTCACGAGCCACGCCTTCATGCAATATGTTGAAGATCTCGGCAGCAGAGTCTGTTTTGCTCCCGTGGAGCATCCACGGAGCAACGGCCAAGCGGAGAGGGCGAATGCAGAAGTCCTGCGAGGCTTAAGGACAAAGACTTTTGATAGTCTGTGCAAGAGTGGAAGGCACTGGATTGATGAGTTGTCGGCAGTTCTTTGGCCGATCAGAACGACGCCAAATCGAGCCACCGGCCAAACACCCTTTGCCCTGGTATACAGGGCAGAGGCAGTTCTCCCCACGGAACTCATATACGGGTCACCTCGAGTGCTCGCTTATGATGAGCTTGAGCAAGAGCAATTGCGCCAAGATGACGCAACGCTACTTGAGGAAGATCGTCTCCGGGCGGCTGTGAGAGCAGCACGCTACCAGCAAGCTTTGCGCTGCTATCATAGCCACAAGGTTCATGCCCGGAGCCTTGAGGAAGGCGACCTTGTTCTTCGGCATGTTCAGTCGGCCAAGAATTCCAACAAGTTGACACCGAACTGGGAAGGTCCTTATCGGGTAACACGAGTCACCAGGCCCGGCACAGTCCGGGTGGAGACCGAAGATGCCATTCCAGTGAGCAACTCATGGAACATTGAGCATCTTCGCAAGTATTACCCATAAGGTGCGGCTGCCGGGCCTCCCGGCAAGCCACCCTTTTGTACAAGCCTTGTCGGCGAGGCATGTAACCCTTTGTACAAAGCCAGGTGCAGACCCTGAGCATAAATAAACGAAGCGCTGGCACCCTAAGTTATAGCATGCATGCTAGGTTGAGTCTCTTCCTAGGTTAGGGTTGATAGTGCTTAGCGGAGGCTAACCCCTAGCTTAGAGCTCGAGTGCGTGTCTCTCTGTTCTTTTCTGTCTTTCTTTGGTTCGCAGGGCACGTAAGTATTCTTGCCAAGCTGTCCTGAAAGAAAAGGAACGGACTGGCACCCGGGCCCCGACAAGCCAGAGATGCCGAGGGGCTGCGAGAAACAGGATCCTTCTGCGGCAAGCCAGAATCGCCGGGGGTTGCAAATCCAGATAAGTCTTTTATCCCCTATCATGTGTTCCATTCTGGACTGGGATGCGTGAAACCCCGTTCTATCTCTAAGCTACCGTGCTCCCCCTTTTTCGGCACTCAAGATTATTTCCTGGGTCTGGATCTGGTCGTAGCCGCGGCAGCAGAGGAGGAGAACGAGGGGCCTGAGCCCACCTCATCCTTGCCTCCGCCAAGAGCGTGAGAAAGGTCAAGCGATGTGGGAAGACGGCAAGGCCTGTTGTCGGGAAAAAAATGTTTGTCTTAAGGATGACAAGGACTCACCCCTTGTCGTGGGTTCCTCCCACGAACGGAAATCCCCGACAAACATCGCTTTTTCATTAAAAAACATCCCGTACAGGAACAATTCAAACAAAATGAAAAACATGAAAAAGGGGATTACAAGTTCTAAAGCTAGCAAAGTCCCGAAGGCTTACAAGACTAAAAGATATAAGGTGCCCGTAATCCCTTTCTTGTCCCTCTCCTCAGGAAATGGAACGAGAAAGCAGAAAGGCAAAAGGGGCGCCTAAGCGAGCTAAGAGTGGCAGAAGACACCGAGAGAACATCTCGGTGGCCATCCAAGGGCTGGATGGTGATGGCGGCGCCAGAGGCAGAGCTCGAAGACGAGGCGGCAGGACGCCAACGCGTGACGAAGGCATCGGTGTCCGCGTACTCTGACATGACGGCCTTGCCGCTCGTCCTCTTCCTCTTCCGCAGCCTCCCTACACCAGCCGCCCAAGGAGGCGACCCCGAGAAGTTCAAGGAGACGGCAACACGGATGATGGGGTCGCCGGTGCCACTCGGTGTGGTGCCCGACACCTAGTCGGACCCGTCATCCTGCCGCCCGCTGCCCTCGTCATCGCTGCCGTTGTCCTCCTCGCCACTCTCGCTCGAGGAGAACTCTTCATCGTCAGAGGAGCTCTCTACGCAGCACCTCACACGGGTCCCAAAGTGCCCGAAGATCTTAACAAAGAGGAGGCCACCCTCCATCAGTTTGAAATGGAGAGCGAGCCCGTCTGTCAGGCTGTTAAGGTGAGCGAAGGTCTTGACATGAGGGACAGGGAACTCAACGTTGACCCACGTGCCGCTATTCCCGCAAGCCCTCATGTGTAGCCGCAGCGCCTGCGGCGGATCCAGCTCCATCTCCCGTGCAAACTGGGTCGGAAGGCGAAGGCGACGGTGTGGCGGATGGCGCAGCCTGACGAAGAATTCGCAGGGATTATCCCCGGTATGGCCCTCCATTGGGGGAAGGGCTGCTGGAGGGGGCGAGGCGGATCTGCCGCCCCGTCCTCCTCTCCCCCGGGCTCCATGGCGGCCTCGGCCTCGCCCCCTTCCCCTCCCTCTAGCGGCTGGCTCCACCGCTACGAGTTCTTGGGGAGGGGTGCTGTCTGGCCAAAACCCTTGCCGTCACTGATGAAGCATCGCCACGCCCCCTCGCCATAGCAGAAGAAGAAAGGAAGTAGAGATGGGAAGAGGCAGATGGTTAAAGGTTGGGAGGCTCCATTCCTCCCGTGCCCCTCTTTATAAAGGGGCAGGGGCGAGGCTTGGCCGCCCCCTCTCGGCCAATCCGGCCTCTTGAGGTGATAGCGTGCGGGGCCGTCGACTGCCCTCCCCGCTCCATTGAAGGCGCGTGGGAATCAACCCGCACGCGCGAGACTATCCACGACCCCTGCGCCTGTCACTCGCTCTGCATGCAGCGAACGTGGCGCAAGGAGCGGGCGCGATGAGGCGCATGGAACGACGGGTCCCAAGCAAGGGCAGTAAATGGGAGGCGGCCCTGCAGTCTCGAAGAGACACGCAAGCCGCCCCTTTACTGTCCACCGAAAAGTGACGCCAGCATGCCCACGTCATGCGTGCGCATGACCCCCATGTCGCGCGTTCAACGCAGGTTGTGGGGAAGTGCAGCGGGTGGAACAGTGGCCGCGGTAAAATCCGCCTCAACTGCCCGCGCACCATTCTGGGCCTGGCCCAACAACGCGCTGCGCCTATGTGTGACCCAGGCCCGGGGGCTCCTGTCGGTGTACAAAAGTAGGGGCCTAGCTTTTGACCCCTTTACTTGTGCACGGGCAGTCAGAGCCGCCTGCCACGGCCGCACATGAGCAAGGCAAGGGAGGGAAGCCGGAGAAAAGCCAAGGCCACAGGGACAAGCAAAGAAAAACAACAAAAGACCAAGACCACAAAGGTTGCATGGGCAATACAGGTTGCCCCAGCAAGGACCCTTGCCGAGGGCAGCCCCAGCAGCCCCGGCAAGATCCTTGCCGGGGCAGCTCGTCCGCACTCACTAAGGGAACCACCCTCGAGCCCACCAACACTGAGCAGTCGTATCGGGACAGGGCTCGGGAGGTACCTCCGTGGTGGCATGCAGATCTTTGTGAAGACATAGAACAATCAAGGTCAAATGGGGATAGGAAGGCGGCCGTCCCCACCGAAGAAACCCATAGCATCCCCTGGCAAGATCCTTGCCCAGGAAGCCGACGCGCCACGGCAAGGCCCTTGCCGGGCCACCCGGCAAGACCGTCGCCAAGCATCCCGGCAAGGCCACCGCCAGGCCCGCACCAGCCAGGTTCCTACTGCCGTTCGTGCGCAGCCGCCAACCCAACCAGCTGGGCAGGCACCTGCGTGGTAGCATGCAGACCTTCGTGGAGGCTCCACCACTGCGCCACCTCAGCTGCCTGCCTGCCTACGTGGCGCTGCATGCGTTGCTGGCAGGGGAGTGTGTTGAATCCATGAGGGGCGGTGACGGATGGGACGGGCCTCACCCCCGTCCCCCAATAATGTGATGGACACCTAAGCCCCGCATTTAATGCATTTTGTCCTGTAATACTAGCGATAACCTCGCAACACTGTAGCACTTTCCACCTCCTGTGTGCCACTGTGGCAACCCCTTTCGCCTATAAAAGTTGGCCCATGGCATGCTGAGAAGGGATTCGGCTCTTTTGAACCTCACAGCACCCAGAGCTAGTTCGAGATCTCAAGAGCACTAATACAACCACCAAAGTAGGATTGTAGGGTTTTACGCATATTTGCGGCCCCAACCTGGGTAAATCCTTTGTGTGCCATCCCCTAGTCCCGCTCTTCTCACGATTCTGTGCCCCGCAACTGCAGAAGGGATTCCAGTGATCCCATAGGTGTCATTTCCCACCGACAGTAATACAGATAGGTGAAGTAGCAAAAGCAGTGTCATATTTCATTCTAGCATTCATAGACTTTTCTTTCAGGTTAGCTAATAATTTCTTAAGATCAGATCTATCATTGCAAGCAAGAAAATCTCTAGCAGTTTCTTCATCCATAACATAACCCTCGTGCACAACAGGCAATTCATATCTAGGGGGAGAATCTTCATCATCACTTTCATCAGTATTATCTGTTTCAATAATTTCATTCTCTCTAGCCCTAGCAAGTTGTTCATCAAGAAATTCACCTAATGACACAGTATTATCAAGCATAGAAGTAGTTTCATCATAAGCATCACGCATAGCAGAAGTGGCATCATCAATAACATGCGACATATCAGAATTAATAGCAGAAGTAGGTTTAGGTGTTGCAAGTTTACTCAAAACAGAAGGCGAATCAAGTGCAGAGCTAGATGGCAGTTCCTTACCTCCCCTAGTAGTTGAGGGATAAATCTTGGTTTTCTTGTCTTTCAAGTTCCTCATAGTGACCAGTAGATATAAATCCCAAGTGACTCAAAGAATAGAGCTATGCTCCCCGGTAACGGCGCCAGAAAATAGTCTTGATAACCCACAAGTATAGGGGATCACAACCATTTTCGAGGGTAGAGTATTCAACCCAAATTTATTGATTCGACACAAGGGGAGCCAAAGAATATTCTCAAGTATTAGCAGTTGAGTTGTCAATTCAACCACACCTGGAAAACTTAATATCTGCAGCAAAGTATTTAGTAGCAAAGCAATATGGATGTAACGGTAACAGTGGCAAAAGTAACAGTAGCAGTTTTGTAGTAATTGTGACAATGGCAACGGTAAAGTAACTAAGCAAAGATCAATATGTGAAGAGCTCGTAGGCATTGGATCAGTGATGGATAAATATGTCGGATGCCATTCCTCATGCAATAGTTATAACATAGGGTGACACAGAACTAGCTCTTGTTCATCAATGTAATGTAGGCATGTATTCGAAATATAGTCATACGTGCTTATGGAAAATAACTTGCATGACATCTTTTTACCTACCCTCCCATGGCAGCGGGGTCCTATTGGAAACTAAGGGATATTAAGGCCTCCTTTTAATAGAGTACCGGACCAAAGCATTAACACTTAGTGAATACATGAACTCCTCAAACTACGATCATCGCCGGGAGTGGTCCCGATTATTGTCACTTCGGCGTTACCGGATCATAACACATAGTAGGTGACTATTGACTTGCAAGATAGGATCAAGAACTCACATATATTCATGAAAACATAATATGTTCAGATCTGAAATCATGGCACTCGGGCCCTAGTGACAAGGATTAAGCATAGGAAAGTCATAGCAACATCAATCTTAGAATGTAATGGATACTAGGGATCAAACCCTAACAAAACTAACTCGATTACATGGTAAA
Organism: Triticum aestivum; assembly: GCF_018294505.1. NCBI lineage: Eukaryota > Viridiplantae > Streptophyta > Magnoliopsida > Poales > Poaceae > Triticum > Triticum aestivum. The sequence goes on along the minus strand of NC_057804.1, from coordinate 225,824,443 downwards.
TTTCATCCAACCCATCACCGTCCAGCAAGCCTATGATGGAATTACTCACGCACAGCGGTGAGCATCATGAAATTGGTGATGGAGGATGGTGGATGATGATGACGGTGACGGATTCCCCTCTCCGGAGCCCCGAACGGACTCCAGAGCAGCCCTCCCAAGAGAGATTAGGGCTTGGCAACGGCTTCGTATCATAAAACACGATGAAACCTTCTCTCTCATTTTTTCTCCCCGAACGTGAATATATAGAGTTGGAGTTGAGGTCGGTGGAGCATCAGGTGGCCCACGAAGCAGGGGGCGCGCCCAGGGGGGTAGGGCGCGCCCCCCACCCTCGTGGACAGGGTGTGGCCCCCTGGTCTTGATTCTTTCACTAGTATTTTTTTATTAATTCCAAAAATATTCTCCGTGAAGTTTCAGGTCATTCCAAGAACTTTTATTTCTGCAGAAAAATAACACGATGGCAATTCTGCTGAAAACAGCGTCAGTCCGGGTTAGTTCTGTTCAAGTCATGCAAGTTAGAGTCCAAAACAAGGGCAAAAGTGTTTGGAAAAGTAGATACGATGGAGACGTATCATCAACTTCAAGTTCACGACTGTTGTGTACTTGACTGAGATAACCAAAATATACTTCGCCAATGCTTAGTTGGGAGTAGTCATCAACATCAAATCTTACTTTGCGCCGTTCAATGTGCTCCTCCTTGGCAGAGTGTTTGGCCAAGACAGTAGGCCTTCCCGTCTCTCTAAAGCCGGCGTTAGTGATCAACACGTCATCATCATGTGTATCAGTTGTCTTGAATGGACTGGATGTTTCAGGGTTCAAAGGATCATCACTGGTTTGATCGTTAGGAGGCTCGGAAGTCACTGGTGGAACATTAAGAACCGGCTCCAATGATTGAGGAACGGAGATCTCAAGTGCTGGGGTTTGTTGCTCCGGCTTATTGACTTTTGGGTCTTCAGCCGGCTCTGTCACCTTTGCCTTCTTGCTAGGCTTGGCTTTTCCACTGCATGAATCATGAGAGGCCAGGATAAGTATCAAAGGATCATAATGAGCAAATGATAAGTAAATTGTTATTACCCAGGAGCAGTCTTGAAAGCCGGCAGATGAGATTAAGATGAGTCACCGGAAGAGGAATGAGACGTTTCCTGATAATTTGAGTCGAAAGAATTAAGTGGTTGGCGGATGAGACCCGCCAGAGGATAAAAAGAGTTTATGTCTGGGGTGACCTCATTTCAACGCTTCCTCAGAGTATTCGGCAAGCCGGAGGATAGTTCTTAATCCCTGCTAGTCTGAGTCTGTCACCGTCTCTCGTGCTGCTGTTGCTTCGAAAGAAAGTGAGGATCCAGATGAGCTAAGGGGTGTGAAAAGCTTACTTTCCGGCTTAATCTTCGAATTTCTGTCTTGTCAAGGGCTCGGTGTCGAAGGAAATGATAGTTCCCTCTTCTTCGATTGCTTGACTGGTCCACGTGTCATCCTGATGATAATCAATGTCAATAAGATGGTTGAAAAAGGAGCCAAGAGAGTCAAGGGCTACCTCCAACTCAGAGTTGTCGTCTAGTTCAAGCATCTCAGAAGCATTGGGTTTCTTTCCCCTCTTCTTGGTGGTTTTCTTGGCGGCTTTCTTGGTCTTCCTGGCCCTTTTGGCGGCTTCATGGTCATATTCCTTCTTCTAGAAGTCATCATCAGCCTATCAAAGTCATCAAAGTTTAGTTAAAACAAAGTATTTAAGGATGAAGGTAAAGTAGTAACTTGGCGGCTTACTTCTGGTGCCGGGTTAGATTTGCAGAAAGGGCTTAGGCCCACCTTGTTGCAGTCTACCGGGCTTTCGTGTAGAAGAGACTTCGTCATCTCGGTGATGGTGTCGTCAGTTAAATCCTCGGAGCTGTGCCAAAGTGGATCCTTTTTGCTACCCGTGTAGGCGCACATTAAGCCAGTGCAGCGACTCAAGGGGATGATCCGCCATGCAACCCAGCATCGAACCAAGTCAATGCCAGTTAAGCCGTTTCCCAATAGAGCCTTAACCTTGGCAATAGTAGGGGCGAGTTTTTTGCGTTCAACGGCTGTCAGCTTGTCAGGGAGAGGATGATTTGAATCGAAACATAGGGCGCGAAAGCCGTGCAGTCCATTCTCGTCAGCCGGAGAGGTATCCTTGCTGTAGAACCATGTCTTATTCAATCCTTGGGATGACTCAGCAGGTGTGCATAAGGGAAAATAGCATCTCTTCTTCGCTGAATTGAGATCCCACCAAGTTCCTAGATGGGTCCATTTGAGTACTCGTTCGGGTGGTTCAAATAAAAGTACTATCTGAATAGCTCCACACTGGGCTCCTCTTGAAGGTACTCCTCACAAAAAACTTGGAAAATACATATATTTGACACGGAATTGGGTCCGATGTCTTGAGGATGAAGGTTAAAAAAGTGCAGAACGTCCCGGAAGAATTTAGAGCCAGGCGGTGAGAAGCTCCGGTTCATGTGATCAGTAAAGACAATGACTTCATCATCCTTTGGATGAGGTTTCTCTTCTTCCGGCTTGGGGCGCGATAATGCATAACCGTCTTTTTTGGCAAATAGCAGGTTTTCACAAAGTCCTGAAGTGTTTTTTCATTGACAATGGAGGGAACCCAGTTGCAGGAAGTGGCTGTCTTTGGGGCCATTGCAAAGAAAGTAACCTAAAAAGAAAAAGAACAAATTTGCCGGTTCAAGTTAAGCCGGAGGAAAAGTACTACATCACATATTCAGAATGGCAGCTTAAAAGGGGCCTAATGGTATATGACTAGCTACAGCGGGTTATGTAAGCCGCCATGAACAAATTGATATCCATCAAAGGTGAAGCTGGCTAAAGTGTTAAATCTTGTTACAGTCGGTGGTGTAAGCCACCATGAACAGGTGGATCTATCAGGATGCGAATTTTTTCTAAGTACTGTATGAACATGTTTCACATATTACAATTATTATTTTGGATAAGTGGCAGTTAAGAAAAAGAAAATAAAGCAAAGCCTAAAAGCAGAACAAGGGGGTTCATAGGTTCTGAGGAGATCTTGTTTCAAGGAAAAAGGGTCCGCTCGCATTGAAAGCAAGGGCAAAACTACTACCGCACGAGTTATACGCTATCTACAGATCAAAGGTTGCTAGGGTTGAAGATGAACTACGAACAACTATGAAGAACACGAAGAACTGCTGAAACCCTAATGCGATCTAGAGCAGGGAAGGAGGAACGCTTACAGAGGCAGGTGAACTGCGTTGGAGCGCCGCCGATCTCTGGTCCCGTTCATGTTGATGCAGCGGCCGAGGACAGGGAGGACGGTGAACTTCGCGGCGGCGGTGGAGCTTGAGTGGCAGGAGAGTCATGATGAGGAGGAAGACAAAGGAAAGGGGGGAGAATGAGAAGAGGCCGTTCGACCCTATTTATAAGGAGAAGGTTAATAAGTGGGCGCGAAAAACAAGGAGGCTAAAACATGGTTATCCAGCTGCTCGGGCACCTCGATTTTTGGGACAACTATTGAAGATAATGATCCATTGAGATACATTGGATATTATGTGAATTAATGATAGGTGACGTCATGGCGGGTTATCACAAGCCCAGGAGATGACGTCATGGCGGGTTATGAATTCTCGCACAAATGAAGAAGGGAGGATTTTTCTAAGTGTTGAAGATTGACATGAACCAGTTCAAATCAACCTGGGGCATAATGTTTGGGATATAACTATTAGGTATGACCCGCCCAGGAGGGGCCGGGTTATACCTATGAAGTATGAAGCCCACAAAGACATTGAAGATGGCAGTTCACAGGTGAGGGCCCAAGGCCCAAGGGCGACTCTAGGCCCATAGAAGTAAACCTCCATACGTGTAAGACTTGTATTGTAAGGCATGTATAGGTAGTCACCGAGCCGGACACGTTTTCTATGAGCCGGTCGGGACTCCATGAGCTGCTGGGCGACAACCTGTGTATATAAAGGGACGATCCGGCGGCGGTTCAAGGCAAGAAACAACAGATCGAAAGCTAGGTCAAGCGAATTCGCTCCTTGGTAATCGAGACATAAGCAATACCACCTCAAACTGGATTATGCCTTTACCTTCACCGCAAGGGGCTGAACTAGTATAAACTCATGTGTCCTTTGTCCCGTTTAACCCCTTTAATCTAACCTAGCTGCGATGGCTCCACGACTAAGTCCTTTCGCTAGGACATCTGCCGTGACTATTCCAGGATAATATAAGCGTATAAAATAAGGCAGCTCCCATGGTGAAAACCTAGCCACCTCCTACATAAATGTAGATTCTCTCCTTTGATTCAAGGGCTCATGCTCAATAAGAGCCTAATCCTCTTCCAAACCCTTCTTATCGGCTAAGGATCACATATGAACAATGGAGACAGAAGCGGTGAAGAATCTAATCTGAAAGGGCAACTTTCGGGGCCTAGTCCTGGTAGAACCAGCCACTTGAAGGCCGTCAAACAATCTAGATTCCTTCGGTGAAACAGTCATAACATTCTCATATGAACTCCATTTTCGACGTTCTTGGTTTCGCTAGAATCACGAGAATGACGGAGATGCACATGTGGCGTTAGATCTTGATTGAGAGCACTTTGGGAAAAAATCATTTTTTACCTTCTGAAACGCCTAAGTCTAGTGCTTGTCGTCCTCCATATTAAACCCAACCTTGGCCTTTTTATTGTGCTTGGTCCTAGGTTGCTCCAACACACATGTATACACAAAAAATCAAGGGAAACTAAAAAACACTAATTATGCAATAGTCACAATGAAAAGGGTGAAAACCAGAGATCATGCATAATGGACATATATTTAGTTCAACGTATGTGTAGAGAATATGCAAAAAAATGAGCTCTAAACTGCGTAAAATATAGAGCCATCAGCCATGAGGGGCCGAAATGAGAAGGCAAGCGTCACGGGTGCGTGACGTGGATGCGCCAGGGGGCCTGGGCTGCACGGATGGTGGCATGTAGCCCGAGTGAGCAAGAGGCATGGTATGGATGCGCGAGGGGATGGATGACGTTGTTATGCGCAGCGTGGGCGCACTTGGGGTTGGGCGGCACAGATTTGCCGCCTGGAGGTTCTGTACTCGGACGACTTACTGGCCTAGGATGGCATGGATGGATGGCTTCATGGTCCAGGTGTTGCGGATATGGTCTCTAGTGGGCATGGGATGACGCACGTGGAGCGCGTTGGTGCATCCGATACAAGGTTGCTATTTTGAACTATGGCAGTTCTTAGTCTCGGATAGTGATCCTCTGTTCCTTGTTGCCATGGTGCTCGGTAGGGTTGGTATCTTCTGTTGTATCCGGTGGCATTGCGTCCAGTCGACCATTAGCAGATTTGGCGGCTTGTCATGAAGCTTGCCAGCCGATGGTCTCTGCGATTTGCAGCTGACTGTGGTTGCTCTCTATGCTCCTTAGTCATTTAGATGATCCATGGTGGTGGTGGTTGGTGTACTTGTCGGCACCGGGGTGAGCTGATGTGCTGCTAAGGTGGTGTCGAGAGCCTCATGAAGACCCTATCTTGGTTGTGTCCATGACCAACGATGGCGGCAGCTCTGGCCATCGCTAACCTTCATGGAGGTATCACTGCATTGCAGTCGTAACCCTCCGGCGTGGTGTCGGTGTTAAAACCACAGACCTCGGGTAGGGGGTTGTAGCACCGAAGATGCGATCCTATCCCAATCAGGTGATGAATTCATGATTGGGGCACAACCACATTTCAAGCGCATAGCAAGGTGGATATCATTACAACATACCATGTACTAAATAGATGAGAATACAAGATAAAGACTTACACTCGCCACAAGCTACATCATGAATACATCAATGCATAGAAAGCATCATACAAAAGAGCAGGATCTGACTACGGATGAAATCGAACAAAAAATAGGAACGACATCCACCCTGCTAATCCCAGGCTCCCGACCTGGAATCTATCCCTTGATCGAAGAAGAAGAAGCAGAAAAACTCCAAAACAAGCAAGCATCACTCTCACGTCAAAGCATTGCTTTACCTATACACGCAAATGTTGTTGTAGTAATCTGTGAGCCACGAGGACTTAGGAATCCCATTACCATGGGTATCAAGACTAGCAAAGATTAATGGGTATGGAATGGATAAGTGGTGAGGTTGCAGCAAGCACTAAGCATTGTATGGTGGCTAACTTACGAGTACAAGAGTAAGAAGAGTAACTACACATACGGTCGCAAACTAGTAATGATCAATAAGTGATCCTGAACTACTTACGAGTCAATCATAACCCCTCCATGTTCTCTTCCCAAACTCCCTCAAAAATAGACAGTCATGGTTACACACGTGGTTGGTGTATTTTATTTTGGTCTGGTGTCAAGTTCTCGACAACCAGATATTATAAATTTCTCATCTGCCACATAACCGTGGGCACCACTCTCGAAAAGATTAAAACCCTTCAGGGGTGTCCCAACTTAGTCCATCACAAACTCTCATGATCCGCGGAGGAAAATCCTCCAATACGGAACAACCCGATCAAGTTCGGAATCCCGGTTCACAAGACATTTTGACAATGGTAAAACAAGTCCAGCAAGACCTCCCACTACTAGGAAAAGGCCTACTAATGGCGCACCTAATTTGGCCATTAATGGCACATTAGTGGTGCGCCATTAGTGCCATGCCATTAGTATATTTTACTAATGGCACACCACTGGTGCGCCATTAGTATCTGGTATACTAATGGCGGACCTCAGATGCGCCATTAGTATATACAGCAGTGCGCCATTAGTATGCCTCCCAGGGGGCCATGTATACCCAGGTGCTTTGGCATACTAATGGCGCACAACAACAAGATGCGCCATTAGTAACTTCGGCATACTAATGGCGCACTGTTTAATGATGCGCCATTAGTATCCTTTGGCATACTAATGGCGCACTGTGATGTGATGCGCCATTAGTATGAATATTAGGTTTTTTTTATTTTTTAATTTTCTGTTTTTTTGCACAGGTTACAAAATGTATAATTGGACAAAATATAGACAGCACACATCAACAACAGATTCATCGAATACAATAGAAGATTAGTCTCTGAATACAATTCATCATATTAGTCTCCGAATACAATTCATCATATTAGTCTCCGAATTGAAAAGACCGAACAAAGATAGAACATTATATTACAAGTCTCGAGACCGCGAGTAGCGAGTTTGTCTTCACATTACAAGTCGATATCGATCATCTAAACTACCATCACATAGAAGAGAGCTGCGGTCATCACGATGAAACTCGTCTTCATCCGGTTCCTCCAACGCTCCCTCCCCTCTCCCGCTAGATAGCGGGCGTATCTAGATTCGGCCTCGGCCCTAGTGGTGTACCCTTTGTAACTGTTACCGCTGAATCGGTGAACCTGTCTCCGACACTCCTCCCAGTCGTCGTAGACTCCGGGAACCTTACCCTTGTACACGACATACGACGGCATCGCTATGCACTAGCCAAACGAAACGTTAGTACCAATTCACAGACAATACATAAGCAATATATAAGTATGCAACAGAACGATCGGAAGAGAAAAGCAAGACATTAATAGCATCGATTACATCTAAGTTGAACGACTCTCGAAACCAAAGAGACATACTACAAGTTCATTAAAGTTTAATTACAACATGAGCCAATCGATGTTTCAGAACTAGACACAGCATCACTGCTTTCGACTCGACTCAAGGGACCGGAGCGTGGATGAAGCCGCCGTCTATCGTGGGAGTCATGAAATAACGGGCGTTGTCAGCCTGCATTTGTAGCATTGTGTCGATGTCACTGTTGGACGGTTGATTTCTGAGGTAGAACTGCCCCGAGGTACGAAGGACATCTTGATGGATGATTTCCGCAAACTCCGACTGGATGCGAAAGAATTCTTGTCTGATGTCCGCGTCCTGGATTGCCGACACGCTCGCGGCCCAATCTTTGAGTTTACTCGGTAGCAGAAGTTGATGATGGTCCCGTACGATCGCCCGCATGTGATGGATGGCGTAGTAGGCACCCTTCTGACCGCCAGGCGGCTGCTTGACGCAGCAGAACGTCGTATTGTGGGAGAACACGTGCTTGCCGTACTTACGAATAGGCCTGGTGAAGGTGCCTCCAGATTTGGCGTAGCCGGGGAGAACATCATCAAGAACCTTCTTGACATTTGTGTAGTCTACGTTCGACTGACGGTCCGGGTCGAAATACGTGGCCATGGAATATTTGGGGCTTAGGAGGATGAGCGTGCAATGTGTGTCACTGCAGAAAACACGGAATGTTAAAAGAAAAACGATCGAAATCTAAGAATTCATATGTTACGGGCCGGTTGAGGGGAGGACTTACTCGGGAAAGTAAGGCACGAGGAAGTTATCCTTATCTTGGTTTGCCAGAATGACGCCTTCGAGGTAAGAACTCGCGACTTGCCGGTCCCCAGCGCTGCCCAAGATCTTGGCACGCATGTAGAAGGGGTCGACTATCACGATGTCCGGGGTCTTGTCGCGAATGATCCGCATCTCCATACTCAGCGAAAATAGCCGAACGAAGGTGTAGTGCAGCGGATGAAGGTTCAACATAGCGTGGATGTCATCAAACCGCAGGACGATCGTACGCCCGATGGAGTTATCCACAAAGCCCTTGCCCTCTGGCACCTTGGCCGCGAAAACCGGGTATGCCACATCCTTCTCTCTGAGACGCCGCTTCTCCAAAGAAAGAACACTGTCATGCAGACTCCGCATAGCACCGGTTGCAGCATTGAGCATATTTGTCGGTAGCATCGCCCTACCCGCCACATGCACCCTCCTCGAGATATCCTTAGGTGAAGGTGGCCCGTCCTGAGCACGGATCGTACTCGGTGCCGGCTGGCTCGCACCCTTGTTAGTCTTTCTTTTGCGTGCCTTCTTCTTCTCCTGTAATGGGACCGAGTTCTGCTCACAGACCGCCTTCTTGAGTGTGTTTGGGCTGATAATATTTCGCACCTCGCCTATCTGAGGCTCGGTGAAGTCGGCAGCTGGAGGCGTCTCCTGAGAGCTGAACGGCAGACGACGCCTGTTGCAACTTGGCTTCTCCGCGGTACCAGCTAGATCGCGCACGTCTTTTGTTGGGTTGGGTTCTTGAGAAGGAGGCCCCATGAAGTCGCCATCGTACCCATGTTCGGCAAAGTACTGATCGACGTTGCCAAATGTATCGTCGTCGTCGTCGTTCTGATCCTGTGCCATATGCATGTTTGGATCCAGTGGCATAGGGATGTCCGGCACCGTTGCGGCGGTCTTGCCATGGGGCCGACTTGGCGCCGGCACGACTGGCGGTGTTGTCTTTGGGGTGGTGTCCCCCGCCCCCAAACGAATCTGGCTCTTCGGCCAAAGCAGGGGCCAGCTCAGGCAGGCGCTGAGGGTCATCACGTCATCATCGTCGGCCCCGACGGGTCGAATCGGAGGTAACAACTCGTCGCAGCCTGGCAGCACCCGAACCAGTTGAACACTAAACAAGTTGGGTGGCATCTGGGTACCGTGGAACAAGGGGTTGCCCGGTTGAACGATTTTGCCCTTGGCGACATCGACCAACTCGTTGTTCACGAAGTGCAGGAGAGTGCACGGAACGTCGGCGGCGCCCTGCGAAAACATGTAGGGCGTCAGGGATGCCCAGTCAAAGGCAAGGAGATGAAGTCCTCGGCCGAGAGAGGCTTAATTAGTTACCGTGATGATGGCGTCGAGCTCGGCTAATGTCGAGGCACCGCCAACGGCGGGCGTGCAGTTGACGGAGGGGCCGCTTGCTGCAGAGGTGCCGGCCGGCGTACACCCGGGTGCATTAAGCTCCCGTGCCGGCGTCGGAGACACCAATGCCGCCTCCGCCGGAGACACCAATGGCCCCGCCATCGCATTCTACGAGTTGCTGGCCGTGAAGCTAGGAATCGGGGGCGGCCCCTGTTGGCCGCCCGCAATCCACGCACTCAACCCCTCGATCAAGGTAGGCACAATGGCGGTGATCGTCGCTCCGAGTTGTTGTTGCACTTGCTCTTGGACAATCTCCGGAATCCGCGCCACCTGTGCCTTGAGTTCTTGAACCTCGCGCGCCTGGCTTTCCGAGCTGGTCTTTTTCTCCTTTCGCCCACCATTGTTATAGTATGACGACCATTTTGTCGACAAGCCTTTGCCGGCCACACGACCAGCTGACGTCGGCTTACTGAGCTTATCCTTGTTCTTCATTACATTCAACGCCCTATTTAGAGTGGTGTCCCAAGGGTTGCTCTTAGTCGACCCCGCACTACTGCTTTCAGTCGCCTGCGGAAGGAATGTGAACCATTTAGAAATTTGGCTTCATTAATTAGAATGCAACCATATGGAGCTAATTACGCGGGGGTGTATTCCTTACCAGAACAAGCTCAAGCGCCCTGGTCTTCGGATCCGTGGTAAGCTCCTTTGTTTTCGGGTCCTTCTTGTACCGGGCCCTGACAAAGTTCCTGGTCTGCTTGTCACCGTATTTATCGAAGAGGGGCGGTAGGCCTTGCTCGGCACGGTCCGCCTCCTCCTTGTCCCATATAGGCTCCGCCACTCTGTAACCGCCGGGACCGAGTGTGTGTTCCCCTAAGTTCAGCTCCCGCATTTCTTTCCCCCACTGACTTGATTGGGAGTTTGCGGTGCTCGAGCAATTGATCTTGAAGTCGTTGTAGTCATCTTCGGTGATCGAAGGATTTTTCTCCTTGATCTTCTCATAACTCTCACCTTTCTCGATCATTCTCTTCACATTGCTTTTCCAAGTAGACAGGGCCTTGCTCATCTTCGTGAGGGCAGCATTGTTCACTTTATTCCTTTTGAGGCTTGTGTTTTCAAATTCAGCGGGGAACTTGTATCGTTCGTGCAGCTTCGTGAAGAGGAGGTTGCGCAAATTCCCTCGGTCAGGATGCCTCAGGTTCTCGGTGTTGATCGAGACGGTGCTCCGGAGAATGCACCCGAGCTGAAGCGAGTACCCCTTGACTATTCGTTCGGGCGCCGTTGGATTCCCGTCGGAGTCCACTTCAGTAACTTCCTCCTTGAGGGTGCGGAGCACGGTCGGGCGCCGGTCCTTCCGTTGCCTCTTCGGTTGGCTGCCATCTGTGCGTGCGCCACCATCATCAGTGGTGGCATCCTCGGCGGCACCATCAGTGGTGGCATCAGTGGGGTCATCCTCGGCGGTACCATCAGTGGTCTCAGGATCGGTGGGGAAGGCGGCGTCCTCATACAAGTGAGGTTGTACCTCCATCTCCTGGGACAGCTCCCAGAATGCCTTGCCGCCCGAACCCCCGGCCTCATCGTTGTTGGCCATGTTTCTCTCTAAATAGGAACAAAGTTTGGTCAAAAAGTTGGTTATTGTCAAGGAACAAGATCATGGTCTCATCATTTAGGGTTTGTCGACACCGAGGCATCCTAAAAGCTAAGCTTTTATCATTGAGGGTTTTTCGACGCCGAGGCACCCTAAAAGCCTAAGCTTTCATCATTAGTCACAAGTACCCCGGCCCATGCATTAGTCACAAGTACCCCATATGTCCTATTTTTAGCAAAGTCATGCTAAAATTCACGGAAAATTTCAGCATGACCTTTGCTGAAAATAGGACAGATGGAGTACCCGGATTTGCTGGAACGGAAGTTAATCGACATTCCAGCAAACTCAAGGGCCTCTCGGGTGGACAAGGCAAAAAAGGCCTCCATCACAACATGGAAAATACATTGGCATGTGAAGAGGTGAAACAATATATGCATCTCCAAGCAGTATCATTCAACATTTTGGACAAACCACTACAAGCAATACTGGATCAGATACAAGAAGAATGTGAGAAAATGCAGACAAATACTAAAAGATTGAGGTGTTTAACTTGTGGTGCTCTCTGTGCTATTAACATTTCAAGTCAAAACCTTTTCTGGTTAGTAAGTGTTTCTTGAGCATATGTATGTAGTAAGTGTTTCTGCTCTCAGTGTTTCAGAACACATATTTTAGCTACCTAGTACCAGTGCTATTACCCAACAGTTAATTAGCTTTTGCTTTTGCTTTTCAGTGCCAAATTCTAGCTAGTACCAGCAAATTAACATCTAGCAGCAATCATTTTCAAATATATATACATTGGACATTTTAATATTAACCTAAGGAAAAAATGAATAGTTAGGTCAATTACCCACTATTAGTTATTCAGTCTGATGCTTTGTTCTACACTTTGATGCAAATTAGTATATAGAAGAAGCTATTTACTAGCAGTACCATATATAAAAGACATTCAGTCTGATGCTATTTACTAGCAGTAGTAGCAGTTTTTTTTTCTTCTTCATTAACTGTACTAGCAGTTTTTTTTCTTCTTCATTAACTGTATTAGCTATTTACTAGCAGTACTAGCACTTGGATCATATGCTAATGCTACACTCTGCTCTACTCTGCTCTACTCTCCTTCTAGAGTGTTTCAGAGTTCAGAATTTTCAGTTGCTGCAAGCTCTACTCTACTTTGTCAATTAGTTCACAATTTTTCAGTTGCTGCAGTACTAGCACTTGGATCATATGTTAATTTTGCTAGATAAACTGCGCCGACAGCAAAAGGGCTACACACATGTCCCCTACCTAGGTTCAGAACCAACGACGTCCATAATTCTGGATCGGTCAAACCAGGCCGCCATGAACAATTTGCATGTCGTTAGTTTACTAGATACACTGCACATTTCAGTAGCATGCATGCACACCTTCCTAGCTTCAGAAACATTGGCGCCTGGATTGGTCAGCCCAGGCTACCATGAGTAACAATACTACATCACACTGCATTGCCCAGAGATTTTCAGAATTCAGACTTTCAGTTGCTGCTACCTCTGCTCTGCTCTCTTCACAATTTACAAAATCTGCATTGCAAGCATAGAATCTTCATTGTTAGTAACTATACAAACTCATGTTCTTCTGCCCATCTGTTGCTCAGAGATGAATTCTAGTGTGTGGTTAATTCACTACTAAAAGATAAACGGCACAACTCTGCAGCATGCACATCTGAATGCACTCCAGCAAGTTACGATACTTCCCTTGTACAATATTTAGTCGCCCGTTTCCTGTAAGTTTATGGCCATGCTCTCCAGCAATTTCCCTTCTAAATTCCTGTTATGTGCTATCGAGTCGTAGAGCCGCATGGATTGGACTATATGTACTGCTTTTTGGGTTCAAAGGGGGCAATTGTTGACATGGGTCGCACTTGGATCCTCTAGTAGTGAGCAAGCAGAAGAATAAAGGCATTGGGAAAACTAGGTGCACTGTATTTTGGGAAACATGGCCACATGTTCTCGGTTTGGCCACAATTCAAGCATTGTATTCTTGGGTCAATCTGGGTCACATGGTTTGCAATTCAACCAATTTTGGGTCAATGTGGGTAACATGGTTTGCAACTGAACCAATTTTGGGTTTGTTTGACTTTGCTGCCACTGGAGAAGGCGCATTGCATACCGAGAGGTGGTCGAGGAAGGCGAGCACGACCATGTCGTTGCCGGTGACGATCTTCTCGGCCTCGTCGACGGTGGTGAGGTTCTGCACCGCAGGGCCCAGCTTCTTGCCGATCCAAGCGACAATGGCTTCCCTGCAGCAAAGCAAAAACAAAATTCTCAGCAGCTGCGAAGCGGGAACAGGGAGGGAATTGGGGATCTGCAGAAATTGCTCACTTGGTCCTCTCGCCAGAGTAGTCCCTGGGCACGCCGTCGATGAAGAAGAGGAGGGTGGGGTAGCCCTGCACGCCGTGCGCCTGCGCCAGGTCGTGCTCCTCGGTGGCGTCGGGGCGGCATCGAGGCGGCGTCGAGGCGGTGGGGTAGCGGCGTCGAGGCGGCGGGGCAGCGGCGTCGAGGCGTCGAGGCGTCGAGGCGGCGTCGGGGCGGCGTCGAGGCGTCAAGGCGGCGTCGGGGCGTCGAGGCGGCATCGGGGCATCGAGGCGGCGTCGAGGCGGCGGGGCAGCAGCGTCGGGAGAGGAGAGGGGAAGGGGATCGAGGGCGAGGGCGAGGGAGAGAGAGGGGATAGGTTTGGGCCGGGGAGGAAATATGGATGGGGGCGGCACAATACTAATGGCGCACCACCCCTCGGTGCGCCATAAGTACATCCATACTAATGGCGCACCTCACCCTGGTGCGCCATTAGTATTTTTTTGATTTCTGCTCGAGCCAACAGGTTATCTTCCACCTGACCTGATCCACATCAAGTTCCCTCTACTAGCTTGACTGGTTAGCAGCCAGTTCTCACACCAGGAGGTCCTGGGTTTGATTCCCAGGCTCCACAATTTTTTTATGCATTTAAAATGTTGTTTGATACTTATTTGTGTTTAAATACGTTCAAACTTGTTTAAATCATAACAGTAATATTTTTTTTATAAGACAGTAATAATTTTTTTTAAAATATCATCAAATAGTAATGCCGGTGGAGCGGGGGAGGGTGCGGGGGGTGCGGGGGGTCGGCGGCGGCGGTTGAGTAGGGGAATCGAGGGTGCGGGGTGTCGACGGCGGCGGCCGGTGGACCGGGGGGTGCTCGGCGGCGAGGGGGACCGGATCTGGCGAGGTGGGATAGTGATCGAGATGGAGGGGGATCGAGATCGAGTGTCCATGAAATTTAAAAATATTCATGATAGTTCAAAAAGTGCCCATGAAATACAATCGAGAAATGAAGGCTACGATTTAAATACAATCGATCTTAGCTAGCTATCTGTTCACAATCTTCTTGCCCTTCTTTTTCGCAAATGGAGTTCTTCTGTGGAACGGATGTCCTTTAGGTAGGGTGGTCCTGCTTCTTCTTGTGGTGTATGCTGCTACTTCATCATCGTCGTCATGTTCGATCCTCGGGTCGCCGTACTTGTCGAAGTCTTGCTCATTGGCTACTCCATCCATTCCGGTGATCTTCCTTTTGCCTCTCCTCATGACAACACGACTGGGCTTTGACGGGTCGGTAATGAAGAAGCATTGGTCAACTTGGGAAGCCAGTACCCATGGCTTATTTTTTGCGGTGACGTTTGCGCCCGCGGTCTTGGATTTGGCTTCAGGTATAACCATGGTGGTGAAATACCGGTCTTCTTTTAGGACGCTCTTCGCCCATCTGACACGGAACATCGGGACCTTCTCTCCAGTGTAGCTCAGCTCCCAGATCTCCTCGATCCTTCCGTAGTATCTGTCCTTGTCATTACTGGTGTAGGATTCTATCGTTACCCCAGAGTTCTGATAGCCATCGCTCTTCATGTCCTTGGCCTCGGTGTAGAATGTGTAGCCGTTGATATCGTACGCCTCATAGGTCATCAGGTTGTGCTCGGCGCCCTATGACAAGGCGAATATGAGTTGTTCTTCCGCCGAAGAATCCTCATGTAAAGGGTACGACAAAAGCTTCTGCTTGAACCAACGCGTGAAACATGAGTTGTGCTCTTTGATTATATCTCCGTCCGTCCTCTGTTGGCCTCGGTCATTGTACGTCTTCTTAATAAAGGTTTTGTGCTCTACCACCCAAGGATCGACCACGTCTATGTGTTGTAGCGCGACTAGGTTTGCTCTTTCAAAGTCGGCGAGTCGACCCTCTAAGTCGACATGCATTTCGCGGCGACCCTCACGGTGACCCCATCCAGCGAGCCGGCCGAGGTGCCTGTTGACGAGCAGACCAACGGGGTTCTCGATGCCTAGATAATTCGTGCAGTAGGAGATGCACTCTTTGGTCAGAAAGCCCCTGGCTATACTTCCCTCTGGACGTGACATGTTGCGAACGTATCCTTTGATGACACCATTCATCCTTTCAAACGGCATCATGCTGTGCAGGAACGTCGGCCCGAGTTGGATGATATCCTCCACTATATGGACCAGCAGATGCACCATAACGTCGAAGAATGCGGGCAGGAAGTACATCTCAAGCTCGCATAGTATCACCACGATCTCTTCCTGTAGCCTTCTGAGTTGCCTCACGCCAATCGACTTCCGAGAGATGACGTCGAAAAAGTTGCATAGGCCAAATAGCGTTTCACGGACGTGCGCATCCATGATCCCATGAATTGCAACTGGAAGTATCTGCATCATCAGCACGTGACAGTCGTGAGACTTCATCCCACTGAACTTCTACTTCACTGGGTCTAGGTATCTGCTTATCTTCCCCGCGTAACTGTAAGGAAGTTTTACTCCTAGGAGGCAGGTGAAAAACTGCTCGATCTCCTCCTGACTTAGAGTGAAGCACGCGGGAGGGTAGTCATTTCCGGTCTTCTTCGCCTTTTTGCCTTTGCGACGACTTACTGTGTCCTGCTTCGCCTCATCATCATCATCATTAGCGTGAAGCTCCTGCCTGATGCCCATTGATTTCAAGTCTGCCCTTGCTTTTGACCCATCTTTGGTCCTCTCTGGCATGTTGAGCAGGGTACGAAGCAGACTCTCGCACACGTTCTTCGTGATATGCATGACATCAAGGCTGTGAGGCACACGGTGGATCTTCCAGTACGGCAAGTCCCAGAAAGCAGACCTCGTTTTCCATACCTTCAGCAGCGGCTCTGGCGCCTTTCGCTTCTTTCCCGGCTCTGGCGCCTTTTGCTTCTTTCCCGGCAATGGGCAGTCTTTCCAATTTTTCAACAGCTTGTCTATTTCCTCGCCGCTCCTCGTACACGGGTGTTTTCGGGGTTCGGTTTCTCCATCGAACAGATCCTTGCGTTTCCTCCATGGGTCATCGTCGCGAAGCCACCTTCGATGTCCCATGAACACGGTTTTCGAAGACCCCGGGATCTCTATCTAGCTGGCGATACATTGTGTCATCCATGCACCTTACGCATCCAGAAAATCCGTGGACTACTTGCGCGGTGAGATATCCGTAACCGAGATAGTCGTGCACCATCGTGAGCAGTGCGGCTCTCATAGGGAAATATTCTTTCTCTGCGGTGTGCCACGTATTGGCTGGGATTTTCCACAGCGTGTCAAGCTCCTCTTTCAGCAGCCCCAGATACAGATTGATGTCGTTCCCTGGTTGTTTCGGCCCTTCAATTAGCATACTCATGTGAATGTACTTCCTCTTCATGAACAACTAGGGGGAAGGTTGTACATCCACACAAACACAGGCCAGGTGCTATGTGTGCTTCTCTGGCTGCCAAACGGATTGACTCCATCAGTGCTCGCGCCCAGCATGATGTTCCTTGGATCCTTCCCAAATTCTGGGTCTTCGAAGTTCAACGCTTGCCACTGGCTCGCATCCTTAGGGTGACTCAGCATCTTGTCTTTTTTATCTATCTCCGGATCATTTGCGTCATCTTCTCGCTTCTTCTCTCCCTATCCGCGTACCAACGCAGGAGCTTTGCTACCTTAGGGTCCGCAAAATACCGCTTTAGACGAGGAGTGATCGGAAATTACCACACCACTTTTCGAGGAGCTTTCTTCCTCTTCTTGTATCGAGTGACGCCGCACACCGGACATATGGTAGACTCTGCGTGCTCGTCCTGATAAATGATGCAATTGTTCATGCACACATGGTATTTCACGTGTGGTAAATCCAGAAGACACACGATTTTCTTCGCCTCCTCCAAACTGGTCGGGCACTTGTTCCCCTTGGGAAGACATTCGTGCCAGAATGACATGTTCTCGTCGAAGCATGCGTCGGTCATTTTGTGTTTTACCTTCATCTCTAGAGCCATGAGCGTTACTTTCAGGCGGGTATCCTCAGGCCTGTATCCTTCATACAATGGAGTAACCGCGTCTAACTCAAGTTGATCCATCTTGGCTTTCTCTCGGGCGGCAGCTCTTGCGTTATCCGTCTGCTTCAGAAGCAGCTCTTGAATATGAGGGTCCTGCACCCAGCCCATCGATGGTCCAGCGTGTCTGCTCCGCCGGCATCATCATCTTCATGATCATGCCCGTCGTCTGCTCCGGCATCTTCCTCATCATCATGTCCTGCATCTTCTACATGATGACTGTGTACAGCATCACCGTCATGATCATCTCCTGGGGATTCTTCGTCTTCTCGCCCGCCCGAGCCACGGTGGTTGTCTTGCTGCCCTTCCTCATTTGTTGCCCGGCCCCCATGGACGACTTCGTAGTCATCTTCATCACCTTGCCACCGATAGCCATCCATGAAACCATGCAAGAGCAGGTGGTCCCGCACCTGCCCGGAATCCGAGTCCACAATAAGGCTCTTCAGCTTGCATCTTCGACACGGACATCTTATCTCCGTCTCGTTCTTTTGAAGCATCTCGGCCTTCGCGGACCTCAAAAACCTATTCACGATGCCTTCGGTCATCGTGCGGACCATGGTCGCCTGCGGGGTAGAGCAAAACGATATTTTAGAACCAAGAAAAAAATTTGGCATGACTTTCCCTAAAAATAGGACCAAAAAGAATGCTTAATGCCAAAATTCTCGCCGAAACGGAAATGAATCAACATTCCGGCAAAATATTGGCAACTCTCGCATTTCAAATACCGGTACACCTCCAAACACAAACACATATGCAACACCACAAACATATGCAACACCATGAACATACATAGATCTAGCTAGGCCATAAAAAGTGCATGTGCACATTGTTGTAGGGAGAACAACATAAATATAGCTTCCCCCCTTACTTACCTATCAAAACAAGGTAATTTAACCACTTAATTTGAATGAATCTATGGTGGAAATGAGGTGAAAAAGAGGAGGCACCCGAGACAAGGAGGAGGTGTAGAGAATGAAGTGGGGAGAAAGTGAGTGTGGGTAGGAGAGGCTGTCCAAAATATCTTGTTGCTGCCCACTTACTAACGGCGCACCAACTCTAAATGCGCCATTAGTAATCCAGGTTACTAATGGCGCACCTTCTGGTGGTGCGCCATTAGTAGTTTTGCAAAAAAAAACATACTAATGGCGCACTGTTCCACAGTGTGCCATTACTAGTTTAAACTAGTAATAGCGCACGGTGGAACAGTGCGCCATTAGTAGTTTTGCAAAAAAAGGAATAAAAAATATAATAAAAAACAACATTAGTGGCGCACTTTCAGACAGCTGCGCCATTACTAGTTACAACTAGTAATGGCGCACTGAGTCTGGATGCGCCATTAGTATGTTTGGACAGGCGCATTAGTTCAAATTTTTTTGATACTAATGGAGCACCTTGGGCCAGGTGCGCCATTAGTAGTTTCAACTCTACTGGCGTATTAGAAGGTGGTGCGCCATTAGTGTCAATCCCATCTATAGCCCTTTTTCTAGTAGTGTCCTGACATGCCGGCACCCTGATAGTAGCCGTGCGTATCTCGTCTCAGGACACAATCGAATGAACACTACATAGTGCAACCGAAAACCCTAGTTGACGGGGTGGCACCACAAGTGGCTCTGTTTTGGACCAACATTCATGAGGAGCACTATCCCGGGTTGTTGATTAATTATCCTCTGGTACCAGTAAGTCCCGATGCAAGTTTTAGTTATTATTAGGAAAATGGTAAAACCAATGTTGTGTCTTATTGGAAGAGTTTTATTCAAAGTGAACTGTCAAGGGGGCCCCATAAATCCCGACCGTGTTAGGAATGCAAAATCAAGGAACATAACACCGTATGACGGAAACTAGGGTGGCAAGAGTGGAGCAAAAGACCAGGCAAAAGGTCGAGCCTTCCACCCTTTATGAAGTATATAGATGCATTAATTAAATAAGAGATATTGTGATACCCCATGATATCCATGTCCCAACATGGAACAAACTGCAATTGCACTTGCAACTTGCAACGCTATAAGAGGGGCTGAGCAAAGCGATAACATAGCCAAACAACAGTTTGCTGGGATGATGGAAAATGTTAGAGGCTTATCATGGCAATTTTGGAGGCTTGATAAACAATTGGTTGGTAGTATGACATAGCAATAGCATCAAGAAAACTAGCAAGCAAAGATGGTAGTGGTATCCAAGGTAACAGTCATCTTGCCTAAAATCCCGCTCGAAAGAAGATTGAGTCCATGAAGTAGATGAAGCAACATAGTCGAATGGATCCTCACAATCGCAACGTTACCGGAACTATCGAGAAGAAGCACAATCGGAAAGAAGCAAACAACATGGTAAACAAACATCACATAAACATGGCATGATGCACAATCAAGTATGATGCATGTCCGGTTTAATGATTCATGGCATGGCAAAGTGCAACAAACAACACTACAGGTTAAGTGGAGCTCAGTATGCACAAAACACCACATTCGAATGATTTAGTTTACTCTCGTTTATGCTATTCATCAAATTTAAATGTTGGTTAACATGGCAAGAGGTGAAGCATAAGTAAACTACATATTTAGGCAAGTTTAAATGAGGCCGGGAATAACAAGCAACATGTCCAAAAAAACCCACCCCATTTTGGTACTGTTCTGCCCTATACATAATTTTAGACTTTGTTAAACATGCAAAGTAATGCCACCATGTTAATCTATGTATTTTTTCACCCCATTTACATAAAAAGTTTATTTAATTCAGAGCTACGGTTAATTAGTTATGAAATAAATCATTTTAATATGTCATTTAGAAAAAAAAATGCAAACAACATTTTAAACATTTTTGACATGGACGAAAGTTGCACATTATGAAACTAGATGAAATTCTAAGCATTTAGCATATGTAATGTTTTTACATATGATGCACATGCATGAATTGTGAGGGTTTTTCTATAAAATAGTAGTTCCTGGATAAATGCTACAATCGCAGCACCAGGAAAAAAAACAAGACAAGCTGAATCTGAGGTGAACTGGGCTGGTGGGAGATGCTCACATTGGGCCTGCGGAGTTGCGCAGAGCTCGGCCTTGGACACTGCGGTTGCGGGCCCTTGCGTGACTGCGTTCAACGCGAGGAAAAGGCAGCGGATCGGGGCGAGGTCCTCACTCGTTGACTCGAGCACGAGGACGAAGATGTTTGCGGCGCTTCTGGCGGCTTGATGAAGAGGAGCAGCAGCGAACAGGAGCGGCTCCAGGAGAGGAACGGAAGGAGGCGGTCCAGCTGGCACTCGCGCAGTCAACGTGCTCGAGCAAGAAGCAGGGACGATGAGGTCTTGGATTGTCAGCGCTGGAGGTCACCTCCATCGGGACACAGCGTATCTCGCCAAGGACGGAAGAATCGGAGGCGAGGTTGCCGGGTCCGATGGGTGGTGGCACCGGAGCTTGTCGGACGGGGCGGGCTGGCGCAGTGGCGCCATGCAAGAGCTTGACAGCGACTGTTGTTACAGAGAACCAAAGAGAGAGAGAGAGATCGGGAGGTGAGCAGAGGCCGGCAGAAGGAAAAGAGAGGAGAAGGGAGGAGCAGGGGAGGCGTGGTCCGGCCTGACGGAGGAAGACAGGGAGTGGTCCTGGTGGCTCGGTGCTCCGGCGACGACGATGCCATGGAGGGAGGAGCTCCCTCTCAACCCGACATCGAGCGAGCAGGGAGACTCTTGGTCGGGGCAGCAAGGCTCTCTGGTGGCTTCGATCATAGGAGCTCGGGCAGGTGGTTGGGGATGGAAGGAGGCAGAGGATCAATGGATTGGTAGGTTGTGGTTGGCCAGATTTGGAAAACAAGGAGGAAGATGGCGGCTTTGGTTGGTGGTTTGGGAGGTGGATCTGGGAGGATCCAAAGTAAGAAGGGAGTTGGTCGGCTAGTGTTACTTCTTCAGCTTGTGTTGGTTTTTCCCTTGAAGTGGAAAGGATGATGCAGCATAGAATAAGTATTTCCCTCAGTTAAGAACCAATGCATCAATCTAGTAGGAGAAACGCTCAAGTCCCCAATAGATGTACCTACACAAACAATCAAACACTTGCACCCAACGCGATAAAGGGGTTGTCAATCCCTTCGCGGTTACTTGCAAAGGTGAAATCTGATAGAGATAGATAAAACTAAACAAAAGATAAAATTATTTTTAGGTTTTTAGGTTTATAGATCTACAAATAAAAGATTGCAAAATAGTAGATTGGAAACTAATATGATGAATAGACCCGGGGGCCATAGGCTTTACTAGAGGCTTCTCTCATGAAGACAAATAATACGGTGGGTGAACAAATTACTATCGAGCAATTGATAGAAAAACGCAAAGTTATGACGATATCCAAGGCAATGATTATGCAATATAGGCATCACGTCCGTGTCAAGTAGACTGACTCCTGCCTGCATCTACTACTATTACTCCACACATCGACCGCTATCCAGCGTGCATCTAGAGTATTAAGTTCATAATGAATAGAGTAACGCCTTAAGTAAGACGACATGATGTAGAGGAATTAACTCAAGGAATATGACGAAAACCCCATCTTTTTATCCTTGATGGCAACAATGCAATATGTGTCTCGCTACCCCTACTTTGTCACTGGGTGAAATCACACAAGATTGAACCCAAAGCTAAGCACCTCTCCCATTGCAAGAAAAACCAATCTAGTTGGCCAAACCAAACCGATAATTCGAAGAGAAATACAAAGATACCAAATCATGCATAGAAGAATTCAGAGAAGATTCAAATAATATTCATAGATAAACTGATCATAAATCCACAATTCATCGGGTCTCGACAAACACACAACAAAAGAAGATTACATCAGATAGATCTCCAAGAACATCGAGGAGAACATGGTATTGATAATCAAAGAGAGACAAAAAGCCATCTAGCTACTAGCTATGGACTCGTAGGTATGAGGTAAACTACTCACGCTTCATCGGAAGGGCAATAGAGTTGATGTAGATGCCCTCCGTGATCGAATCCCCCTCCGGTAGGATGCCGGAAAAGGCCCCAAGTCTGGATCTCATGGGAACAGAAGGTTGCGGCGGTGGAAAAGTGTTTTCGTGGATGCTTCTGAGGGTTTTGAATATATGTGAATATAGGAGGAAGATCTAGGTCAAGGAGTCACCGAGGGGCCCACAAGGTAGCCCCCCCTAGGGCGCACCCTCCACCCTTGCCGCCGCCTCGTGGCTCTTCTGACGAACTTCAAGTCTCCTGGGTGTCTTCTGGTCCAAGAAAAATCATCGTGAAGTTTTATTTCGTTTGAACTCCGATTAGTATTCCTTCTCCGCGAAGCTCAAAAACAAGGAAAAAAACAAAAACTGCATTGGGCTCTAGGTTAATAGGTTAGTCGCAAAAATAATATAAAATAGTAACATCCAAAACAGATAATACAATAGCATGGAACAATAAAAAATTATAGATACGTTGGAGACGTATTAGCTAGCGGCAAAGCCTGCGGGGTGGATGGATTGAACATGCTAGGCTAGGGTTTGATCCAGTATATATATAGCAGGTGGATTAGCTTAGGGGCTATTCAGTCCCTCCGATCGTAATCGGACGGCCCGGGATAAATGCTAGGTGAGTCCAAAGAAGAAACCAAAGATATTTTAGGGGTGTTTGGGGATGATCCGGACCCATTGGTCACGACTGCCCGGGTCCGGTTCGGGACACCTTTCAGACGCGCGCGAGGGGTTTGAGAAAAGGCCATGGAGGCAAGGGGGTTTGATGGGCTCAAATAAGAGAGAGAAGAGAGTGGTCCATTTGATCTGAGAGGAGGTCAATAGAGACAAGGAAGAGGCGGCAACTACGAGTGGATGAAAGTTTAAGAAAACATGCGGATGCAATACATATGATGCGATGATGAAATGCAACAAGCAAATAAAAGACACGACGACAACGAAGAACATGGAAGGCATCTGGAGCGTCAGTCTTGGGTCGTTACAACTCTCCCCCACTTACAAGAGATCTCGCCCCGAGATCTAGGAATGAAAACAGAGAGAAGAGGTAATGCTAAGTTGCTTCTTCGACAAATGAGTGAAACCAAAGAACCTTGAGAGGTTGAACAACTTGACAGAAAGAATACAACAGAGATGAACGCGAATGAAAACACTCCATTAGACAAGAGGAACAAGGAAGACGACGAGAACCAAAAGCTCGAGGGACAAGATAGATCTTGAAACGCTCTGGTTAAAACGAGATAGAGGAGGAAAAATGAAGGAATTTGGGCAGTGATACGTCGCCGCCGTATCTCTAATTTTTGATTGTTCCCTGCCAATATTATTCAACTTTCATATACTTTTGGCAACTTTTTATACTATTTTTTGGGACTAACATATTGATCCAGTGCCCAGTGCCAGTTCCTGTCTATTGCATGTTTTATGTTTCACAGAAACCCCATATCAAACGGAGTCCAAACGGGATAAAAACGGATAGAGAATTATTTTGGAATATTTATGATTTTTTGGAAGTAAAATCAACGCGAGACGGTGCCCGAGGGGGCCAGGAGATAGGGGCGCGCCCCAGGGAGGCAGGCGCACCCTGGACTCTCCTGGGATCCCATAAGGCGGTTGATGCTCTTCTTTTGCCGCAAGAAAGCTAATTTTATGAGAAAGATCTGGGCGAAAGATTCACCCCAATAGGAGTTACGGATCTCCGGATATAAATAAAATGATGAAGGACAGAATCTGAGAACGCAGAAACAGAGAGATAGATCCAATCTCGGAGGGGCTCTCGCCCCTCCCACGCCATGGGAGCCAAGGACCAGAGGGGAAACCCTTCTCCCATCTAGGGAGGAGGTCAAGGAAGAAGAAGAAGAAGGGGGGCTCTCTCCCCCTTGCTTCCGGTGGCGCCGGAGCGCTGCCGGGGGCCATCATCATCACCGCGATCTTCACCAACACCTCCATCATCTTCACCAACATCTCCATCACCTTCCCCCTTCTATCTACAGCAGTCAACTCTCCCACAACCCGCTGTACCCTCTACTTGAACATGGTGCTTTATGCTTCATATTATTATCCAATGATGTGTTGCCATCCTATGATGTTTGAGTAGATTTTCGTTGTCCTATCGGTGATTGATGAATTGCTATGATTGGTTTGAGTTGCATGTTTTATTATTGGTGTTGTCCTATTGTGCCCTCCGTGTCACGCAAGCGTGAGGGATTCCCGCTGTAGGGATTGCAATATGTTTATGATTTGCTTATGGTGGGTGGCGTGAGTGACAGAAGCACAGACCCGAGTAAGTAGGTTGTTTGCATATGGGATAAATGGGACTTGATACTTTAATGCTATTGTTGGGTTTTACCTTAATGAATATTTAGTAGTTGCGGATGCTTGCTAGAGTTCCAATCATAAGTGCATATGATCCAAGTAGAGAAAGTATGTTAGCTTATGCCTCTCCCTCAAATAGAATTGCAATAGTGATTACCGGTCTAGTAACGTAGTCAATTGCTTAGGGACAATTCCACATCTCCTACCACCACTTTTCCACACTCGCTTTATTTACTTTATTGCATCTTTATCTAAACAGCCCCGAGTTTATATTTACCTGTTCTTTATTATCTTGCAAACCTATCCTATCACACCTACAAAGTACTTCTAGTTTCATACTTGTTCTAGGTAAACCGAACGTCAAGTGTGCGTAGAGTCGTATCAGTGGACGATAGGACTTTAGAGAGTATTTGTTCTACCTTTAGCTCCTCGTTGGGTTCGACACTCTTACTTATCGAATGAGGCTACAACTATCCCGTATACTTGCGGGTTATCAAGACCTTTTTCTGGCGCCGTTGCCGGGGAGTCATAGCGTGGGGTGAATATTCTCGTGTGTGCTTGTTTGCTTTATCACTAAGTAATTTTTGTTTGCTGTTCTTAGTTGTTCTTTATCATTAGTTATGGATATGGAACACGAAATACCAAAAAAATTAGGTGTACTTGCTACTCATGGAGATGCGGTAATTCCTAAAACCCTTGATTCTCATTTTGTGAGAGATATTATGTACTACTTTGATAATCCTGAGAAAACACCATTCACACTTTATAATGGGAGACACGTTGGATCAACGTGAATACTTTAGGGATTATCGCTTTACACAACAAGGGAAACTATTATGGGATCAAATTAATATGTTGCGTTGGTATGCTCGTCAACTATGCTTGAGATATGATATTATTTGTTGCTCTAGGATGAAGGCTCCACACCTTCCATTTTCATGCAAATTCAATGATAATGAAACCTTAGCTTCTTATGCTAATGGTAGATATGATTACTATGATGTGGAACAAATAGAAGAATTTGTTGCTTTTAAGGCTGCTTATGAAATTGAATCTTTGTTCGGGAAGTATGAAGCTTTAGATGATGATGTTTATAGGCCTGAAAATCTTGCTATACTTAGATATTGCTATGAAAATTATGAATACAATTACAATATTAATGCATTTATTGAGAAAGTCTCCGCTGTCCAAGAAGAGATTAGTATTTTGCAGGAAGCTATAGAAGAAGAAATTGATGAAACTGTGAGCTCATTGGATGAAAAAGATGATGAGGAGAGCGAAGAACAAAAGGAGGAAGAGCAGATTGATCACTCGTGCCCACCTTCTAATGAGAGTAACTCTTCAACTCATACATTGTTTAATTACCCTTCGTGCTTATCGAAGGATGATTGCTATGATGATTGCTATGATCCCGTTGATTCTCTTGAAATATCCCTTTTTGATGATGCTTGCTATGCTTGTGGCCAAGATACCAATATGAATTATGCTTATGGAGATGAACTTGCTATAGTTCCTTATGTTAAACATGAAATTGTTGCTATTGCACCCACGCATGATAGTCCTATTATCTTTTTGAATTCTCCCAACTACACTATATCGGAGAAATTTGTGCTTATTAAGGATTATATTGATGGGTTGCCTGTTACCATTGCACATGATGATTTAGATAGTTATAATATGCATGTGCTTGCTGCTCCTACTTGCAATTATTATGAGAGAGGAACTACATCTCCGCCTCTTTATGTTTCCAACACGATAGAATTGCAAGAAACTGCTTATACTATGCATTGGCCTTTACTTGGTGTGCATGAATTGTTCTTTTATGACATGCCGATGCATAGGAAGAGAGTTAGACTTTGTTGTTTCATGATATATGTTACTTTGTGCTCACTACTAAGTTACAAATCATTGTTAATTAAAATTGGATTTGATATACCTTGGGGTCCGGGTGGATTCATTACTTGAGCACTAACTGCCTAGCTTAATGGCTTTAAAGAAAGCGCTGCCAGGGAGACAACCCGGAAGTTTTAGAGAGTCATTTATTTCTGTTGAGTGATTTTATATAGTTTAAAAAACAAAAAAATAAAGAGGGGAACCTAAAAACTTTTCAAAAAGGAAAGTGAAAGTGAGAGAGACAAGCATTGTTGAAGTGGGAGAGCTCCTTGAACTTTGTTCATGCTCACGGAAACTTTGTGAATCTTAATTACAGAAACTTTTCATCAAAAATAATTATCCCCTTGTACAATTCCATTGTATTATAAAAATAATGTGCCAAGGTTTGCCTTTAGGATGTTTACAATGCTTCTTGGTTTGTACAGTGCAGGACAGAAACTTTGGCTGTAGTGCGCAATTTTACATATTTTACTGGAACGTCAAATGGTTCTGATTCCTTTTGAAATGTCTTTCTATACAACGTTTTTATTTTTCCTAATTTTGGTAGAATATTTGGGGTACCATAAGTATGGTGGATGTTCAGATTGCTACAGACTGTTCTGTTTTTGATGCATAGTTTGCTTGTTTTGTTGAATCTATCAATTTATATTAGTGGATTAAGCCATCGAAAAGTTATATTACAGTAGACACAATGCAAAAACAAAATATGAATTGGTTTGCAACAGTACTTAGAGTAGTGATTTGCTTTATTATACTAACAGATCTTACCGAGTTTTTTGTTGAAGTTTTGTGTGGATGAAGTGTCTAAGCGAGGATGTCTCGATATGAGGAAAAGGAAGAGAGGCAAGAGCTCAAGCTTGGGGATGCCCAAGGCACCCCAAGTAAATATTCAAGGAGACTCAAGCATCTAAGATTGGGGATGCCCCGGAAGGCATCCCCTCTTTCTTCAACAAGTGTCGGTATGTTTTCGTATTCGTTTCGTTCGTGCAATATGTGCAAGTCTTGGAGCGTCTTTTGCATTTAGTTTTCATTTTTCTTTTATGCACCATGCTGGTATGAGATAGTCCTTGGTTGATTTATAGAATGCTCATTGCACATCACTTATATCTTTTGAGTGTGGCTTTGTAGAATGCTTCATGTGCTTCACTTATATCATTTGAAGTTTGGATTGCCTGTTTCTCTTCACATAGAAAATCGTCATTTGTAGAATGTTCTTTTGCTTCACTTATACTTGTTAGAGCGTGGGCATATCTTTTGTAGAAAGAATTAAACTCTCTTGCTTCACTTATATCTATTTAGAGAGATGACAGGAATGGATCATTCACATGGTTAGTCATAAAATCCTACATAAACTTGTAGATCGCTGAATATGATATGTTTGATTCCTTGCAATAGTTTTGCGATATAAAGATGGTGATATTAGAGTGATGCTAGTGGGTGGTTGTGAATTGTAGAGACACTTGTGTTGAGGTTTGCAAGTCCCCTAGCATGCACGTATGGTAACTGTTGTGTGACAAATTTGAAGCATGGGGTGTTTCTTTGATTGTCTTCCTTATGAGTGGCGATCGGGGACGAGCGATGGTCTTTTCCTGCCAATCTATCCCCCTAGGGGCATGCGTAGTAGTACTTTGCTTAGAGGGCTAATAAACTTTTGCAATAAGTATATGAGTTCTTTATGACTAATGTGAGTCCATGGATTATACGCACTTTTACCTTTCCATCATTGCTAGCCTCTTTGGTACTATGCATTGCCCTTTCTCACCTTGAGAGTTGGTGCAAACTTCGCCGGTGCATCCAAACCCCATGATATGATACGCTCTATCACACATAAGCCTCATTATATCTTCCTCAAAACAGCCACCATACCTACCTATCATGGAATTTCCATAGCCATTCCGAGATATATTGCCATGCAACTTTCATCATCATCATATACATGACTTGAGCATTTATTGTCATATTGCTTTGCATGATCGTAAGATATCTAGCATGATATTTTCATGGCTTGTCCGTTTTTTGATTTCATTGCTACGCTAGATCATTCCACATCCCAGTACACCGCCGGAAGCATGCATATAGAGTCATATCTTTGTTCTAGTATCAAGTTGTAATATTGGGTTGTAAGTAAATAAAAGTGTGATGATCATCATTATAGAACATTGCCCCAGAAAAAAAAGAAAAAAAATATAAAAATAAAAAAGGAAAGGCCAAAGAAGCCTAAATAAAAAGGGAGCCAAAGAAGCCCACCCAAAAAGAGAAAAAAAGAAACAAAGAGAAAAAAGAGAAAAAAAGGAAAAAGAAAAGGGGCAATGTTACTATCCTTTTTCCACACTTGTGCTTCAGAGTAGCACCATGTTCTTCATATAGAGAGTCTCCTATGTTATCACTTTCATATACTAGTCGGATTTTCATTATAGAACTTGGCTTGTATATTCCAACGATGGGCTTCCTCAAATGCCCTAGGTCTTCATGAGCAAGCAAGTTGGATGCACACCCACTTAGTTTATTTTGTTGAGCTTTCATACACTTATAGCTCTTAGTGCATCTGTTGCATGGCAATCCCTACTCCTCGCATTGACATCAATTGATGGGCATCTCCATAGCCCGTTGATTAGCCGCGTCGATGTGATACTTTCTCCT
Organism: Triticum aestivum; assembly: GCF_018294505.1. Taxonomy (NCBI): domain Eukaryota; kingdom Viridiplantae; phylum Streptophyta; class Magnoliopsida; order Poales; family Poaceae; genus Triticum; species Triticum aestivum. Next base: position 225,795,014 of record NC_057804.1, on the reverse strand, counting down.
TTTTTGTCTTCTCCACATAACCTCCATCATTATATTCTATTCCACCAATAGTGCTATATCCATGGCTTGCGCTCGTGCATTGCGTGAGGGTTTAAAAAGCTGAAGCGCGTTAAAAAGTATGAACCAATTGCTCGGCTTGTCATCGGGGTTGTGCATGATGGGGGCATTTTGTGTGACGAAAATGAAGCATGGCCAAACTATATGATTTTGTAGGGATAAGCTTGCTTTGGCCTTGTTGATTTGAAAAGACATGATTGCTTTATTGGTACGCTCGAAGTATTATTGTTTTTATGTCAAATGATAGACTATTGCTTTGAATCATTCATGTCTTAATATTCCGGCCATGATTAGACATATGATCAAGATTATGCTAGGTAGCATTCCACATCAAAAATTATCTTTTTTATCATTTACCTACTCGAGGACGAGCAGGAATTAAGTTTGGGGATGCTAAAATGTCTCTCTCGTATCTATAATTTTTTATTGTTCCATGCCAATATTATTCAACTTTCATATACTTTTGGCAACTTTTTATACTATTTTTTGGGACTAACATATTGATCCAGTGCCCAGTGCCAGTTCCTGTCTGTTGCATGTTTTATGTTTCGCAGAAACCCCATATCAAACGGAGTCCAAACGGGATAAAAATAGATAGAGAATTATTTTGGAATATTTATGATTTTTGGGAAGTAAAATCAATGCGAGATGGTGCCCGAGGGGGCCAGGAGATAGGGGGCGCGCCCTAGGGAGGCAGGCGCGCCCTGGACTCTCCTGGGCCCCCGGGAAGGCGGTTGGCGCTCTTCTTTTGCCGCAAGAAAGCTACTTTTATGAGAAAGATCTGGGCAAAAGATTCACCCCAATAGGAGTTACGGATCTCCAGATATAAAAAAATGGTGAAGGGGAAGATTGTGAGAACGTAGAAACAGAGAGATAGATCCAATCTCGGAGGGGCTCTCGGCCCTCCCACGCCATGGGAGCCAAGGACCAGAGGGGAAATCCTTCTCCCATCTAGGGAGGAGGTCAAGGAAGAAGAATAAGAAGGGGGGGCTCTCTCCCCCTTGCTTCGGGTGGCGCCGGAGCGCTGCCGGGGGCCATCATCATCATCGCGATCTTCACCAACACCTCCATCATCTTCACCAACATATCCATCACCTTCCCCCTTCTATCTATAGCGGTCAACTCTCCCGCAACCCGCTGTACCCTCTACTTGAACATGGTGCTTTATGCTTCATATTATTATCCAATGATGTGTTGCCATCCTATGATGTCTGAGTAGATTTTCGTTGTCCTATCGGTGATTGATGAATTGCTATGATTGGTTTGAGTTGCATGTTTTATTATTGCTGTTGTCCTATTGTGCCCTCCGTGTCGCACAAGCGTGAGGGATTCCCGCTGTAGGGTTTGCAATATGTTTATGATTTGCTTATGGTGGGTGGCGTGAGTGACAGAAGCACAGACCCGAGTAAGTAGGTTGTTTGCGTATGGGATAAAGGGGACTTGATACTTTAATGCTATGGTTGGGTTTTACCTTAATGAATATTTAGTAGTTGCGGATGCTTGCTAGAGTTCCAATCATAAGTGCATATGATCCAAGTAGAGAAAGTATGTTAGCTTATGCCTCTCCCTCAAATAGAATTGCAATAGTGATTACCGGTCTAGTAATGTAGTCAATTGCTTAGGGACAATTCCACATCTCCTACCACCACTTTTCCACACTCGCTTTATTTACTTTATTGCATCTTTATCTAAACAGCCCCTAGTTTATATTTACGTGTTCTTTATTATCTTGCAAACCTATCCTATCACACCTACAAAGTACTTCTAGTTTCATACTTGTTCTAGGTAAACCGAACGTCAAGCGTGCGTAGAGTTGTATCAATGGCCGATAGGACTTGAGAGATTATTTGTTCTACCTTTAGCTCCTTGTTGGGTTCGACACTCTTACTTATCGAAAGAGGCCACAACTATCCCATATACTTGCGGGTTATCAGGCAACACTCCGGTGGAAAAGAGAAGGAAACTTGATATGAGGATGACAAGATGGGATGATACTTGATGAGAGTAAGAACACAATACCTCCTGGACAAATGAAAGAACGGAATGAAAAGAACGGAGAAGAGAAAACCAACATCTCTCACAATTGAACTTGAAAGAGCATTCTTATGAAGAAGGGTTTAATGGAGTTGTTAGAAAACCAACAACGAAAGAAAATCCTGTTGTGGGCTTATGGAAAACATCTCAAAAAACGAGGTGAAATTCTGCCACTATTGGAACAATTGTTTGCTTTAGATCAACAAAGAGATGAAAAACTTCTTCCACCAAGATTATAAAGAGATAACTTGGATCATTGGTAAGCACTACAATACAAACATTCCTTAGGGAAGGCTTTAGGTGACATATAACCCAAGATAACTCCAACAAAGAAATTGGTGGGTTGAAAAGGTCTCATGAACGAAGAGAAAATGATGGTTTTAAAATATCTCAATCCTGACAAGTTATGAATCATGAAACATGAAGGAAAATTGTCAATAATGAAATACCGCCTCCTAAAAACACAATGGAGAACTGATTGCACTTCAAAAACAGGAAGATGAATACTTGAGCTCCTCCATCAATAATCTTGATGTGCACTTGAAGAAACAATTAAATCTTGATGATCCACCATGAAAAAAACTCTAGAAGGACTCCGGTAAAAAAGGATGATAGAAAGAAAGAGAAGTTGAAAGAACAAGGTGAAGTCTTGTAATGATTAGATGGAACTTCGCCACGAAATAAATGAGTGAATATGGAACTCCGGAAAGAAAATATGAACAACTTAGAACCGAGAAACTGTTACCATGATGAACTCCGGAAGAAGGAACTATATCATCTTGATGAAGCAAGAATAAGATTTATGTCATGCTTACCCTTCACCAACTTAAATTGATGACAAGTAATGGGTTTGGCGTACTGATGTCTACTACGCAACCTTCTTCTTGAAGACTCGTGTTGGGACTCCAAGCGCAAAGTTAGGATAGTAGCAAATTTCCCTCATGTAGATGACCTAAGATTTATCAATCCGTGGGAGGCATAGGATGAAGATGGTCTCTCTCAAACAACCCTGCAACCAAATAACAAAGAGTCTCTTGTGTCCCCAACAAACCCAATACAATGGTAAATTGTATAGGTGCACTAGTTCAGCGAAGAGATGGTGACACAAGCGTAATATGGATGGTAGATATAGGTTTTTGTAATCTGAGAATATAAAATAGCAAGGTAGCAAGTAATAAAAGTGAGCAAAAACGGTATTGCAATGCTTGAAAACAAGGCCTAGGGTTCATACTTTCACTAGTGCAAGTTCCCTCAACAATGATAACATAATTGGATCATACAACAATCCCTCAACGTGCGACAAAAGTCACTCCAAAGTTCCTATCACGGAGAACATAAGATGAAATTGCTTGTAGGGTATGAAACCACCTCAAAGTTATTCTTTCTGATTGATCTATTGGGCTATTCCTATAAGTGCCACAAACAGCCCTAGAGTTCGTACTAAAATAACACCACATGACACACATCAATCAACCATAATGTCACCTAGATACTCCAATGTCACCACAAGTATCCGAGGGTAAATTATATGATATGCATCACACAATCTCAGATTCATAATATTCAATCCAACACAAAGAACTTCAAGAGCATCCCAAGATTTCTACCAGAGAAAGGAATATGAGAACGTGCATAACCCCTATGCATAGATTACCCCAATGTCACCACGGGAATCTGCAAGTTGATAACCAAAACATACATCAAGTGGATCAACAGAACATCCCATTGTCACCACGGATATCCCATCGCAAGACATACATCAAGTGCTCTCACATCCAAAGATTCAATCCGACATAACAAAACCTCAAAGGAAAAGACTCAATTCATCACAAGGAGATAGAGGGAAGAACACCATAAGATCCAACTATTACATCAAGATCGTGACAAATCCAGAACACGAGAGAGAGAGAGAGAGAGAGAGATCAAACACATAGCTACTAGTACATACCCTCAGCCCCGAGGGTGAACTACTCCCTCCTCATCATGGAGAGCGTCGGGATGATGAAGATGGCCACCGGTGATGGTTTCCCCCTCTGGCAGGGTGCCGGAATGGGCTCCCGATTGGTTTTTTCGTGGCTACAGAGGCTTGCGGCGGCAGAAATCCCAATCTAGGTTTCTTTCTGGGGTTTCTTGATTTATAGGAATTTTTGGCGTGGGTTTCACATCAGGGGGGGTCCACGAGTCAGCGGCAAGGCACGGGGGCGTGCCCTAGGGCGGTTGGGCGCGTCCTCCACCCTTCTCATTGACCCGGGACTCTTCTGGTCCAACTCTTATGCTTCGGGGGCTTCTTCTGGTCCATAAAAAGGCACCATAAATTTTCAGCTTGTTTGGACTCCGTTTGATATTCCTTTTTTTGCGAAACTCAAAAACAAGGAAAAAACACAAACTGGCACTGGGCACTAGGTTAATAGGTTAGTCCCAAAAGTAATATAAAATAGCATATAACTGCATATAAAACATGCAAGATCGATAATATAATAGCATGAAACAATAAAAATTATAGATACATTGGAGACGTATCACATGCCACTTATTCTCGTTGAAATAGATTGAGGAGAGATATAGCACAAACTTAGGAGGGTCTTCAACGATCCACTGGTCGATTTTTGAAAGAAGAAATGAATTGATATGGTAACAAAGGAAACAGAATTTTCAACGAACCATTGTAAGAATTGAAAATGATTGAAGAAAAGAGAACGAATCACTGGGAAGAATTAGAAAATGAACAAAGGTACTTAAGAGAATTTAGATACAAAATAACAAAGAGATCATGAGCAGATTAGAGAATACATGAACGAAGCACGAGAAGAATTAGAGAATGAGAGCTGAAAGTTGAGAATCAAGATTTTTGAAATGCTGTCCTCCAGAGGACAAAACGAAAAGACTCCTGAAATGATTCGTATGGGTATGAAAATAATTCTTGACGATCGGAACCAATTTGTGAGGATGGCATGAAGCTATAATCACAAATCTTCAAGAGGAAGGACCAAGATATAGAGGAAATGCTTCTTCGATCTTCAAAAGATGAGAATGATGACGAGAAACACCATCGAAATTGTTGAGACACTACGGAATATAGGAAAGGGAAAGGTTGAGCCAACGGTGAAAATAATTTGAAAGTGATTTTGGAGGAGGCATCTAACTGATGATAATTCATTCTTACATCAAACTTTGAAATGAATTGATAATGACTCCAAAAAGAGTGATAAGAGTCAGGTAATATAAGATCCTGGGAAATGACCTGGTAAATGATCAAAACAGAATTTTTGATGTGGAATGCTACCTGCTACCTCTTGAGCTTACATTGGTTTTTCCCTTGAAGAGGAGAGGGTGATGCAGCAAAGTAGAGTAAGTATTTCCCTCAGTTTGAGAACCAAGGTATCAATCCAGTAGGAGACAACGCACAAGTCACTGAATACCTGCGCAAACAATCAACAACTTGCACCCAACGCGGTAAAGGGGTTGTCAATCCCTTCACGGTTATTTGCAAAAGTCATATCTGATAGAGATAGATAAACGGTAAAGTAAATATTTTTGGTATTTTTGGTTTATAGATTGGAAAGTAATGATTGCAAATTAAAGGAACAGCGACAAAAATTAGCAAGTTGATGGGAAACTAATAAGATGTAAAAGAGATTCAATATAATGGAAAAGAGATCCAGGTGCCATATGTTTCACTAGTGGCTTCTCTAAAGATAGCAAATATTACGGTGGGTGAACAAATTACTGCCAAGCAATTGATAGAAGAGTGCAAAGTTATGATGATATCTAAGGCAATGATCATGAACATAGGCTTCACGTCTGTGTCAAGTAGACCGAAATGATTCTGCATCTACTACTATTACTCCACACATAGACCGCTATCCAGCATGCATCTAGAGTATTAACTTCATAAAGAACGGAGTAATGCATTTAGTAAGATGACATGATTATTGGAATTAACTCAAGCAATATAATGAAAACCGCATCTTTTTATCCTTGATGGCAACAATACAATATGTGACTTGCTGCCCCTACTATCACTGAGAAAGGACACCGCAAGATTGAACCCAAAGCTAAGCACTTCTCCCATTGCAAGAAAGATCAATCTAATAGGCCAAACTAAACTGATAATTTGAAGAGACTTGCAAAGATATAAAATCATGCATATAAGAATTCAGAGAAGAACCAAATAATATTCGTAGATAATCTGGTCATAAATCCACAATTCATCGGATCTCGGCAAACACACCACAAAAAAATATTACATTGAATAGGTCTCCAAGAACATCAAGGAGAACATGGTATTGAGAATCAAAGAGAGCGAAGAAGCGATCTAGCTACTAGCTATGGACCTGTAGGTCTGTGGTAAACTACTTACGCTTCATCAGAGATGCAATGGTGTTGATGTAGAAGCCCTCCATGATCGAATCCCCCTCCGGCAGGACGCCGGAAAAGGTCCATAGATGGGATCTCACAGGTAGAGAAGGTTGTCGCAGTGGAAAAGTTGTTTCGCGGCTCCCCTCGATGGTTTCAGGATATAAAAGTATATATAGGCGAAGGAGCAAGGTCAGGAGACCCTCGAGGGGCCCACGAGGCAGGGGCGCGCCCTCCACCCTCGTGGCCACCTTGTTGCGTCTCCGACTTCATCTCCAAGTCTCCTGGTTTGCTTCTGGTCCAAGAAAGATCATCGCGAAATTTTCATTCCGTTTGGACTCCGTTTGGTATTCCTTTTCTGCGAAACTCTAAAACAGGTAAAAACAAAAACTGGCACTGGGCTCTCGGTTAATAGGTTAGTCCCAAACATAATATAAAATAGCATATTAATGCATATAAAACATCCAAAATAGATAATGTAATATCATGGAACAATAAACAATTATAGATATGTTGGAGACGTATCAAGCATCCCCAAGTTTAATTCCTACTCGTACTCGAGTAGGTAAATGATAAAAACAGAATTTTTTTATGTGGAATGCTACGTAAAATATTTATCCATGTAATTTTCTTTATTATGGCATGAATGTTCATATCCGAAAGTTTCAAAACAAAAGTTTAATATTGACATAAAAACAGTAACACTTCCAAGCATACTAACAAAGCAATTATGTCTTCTCAAAATAACTTGGCCAAAGAAAGTTGTCCCTACAAAATCATATAGTCTGGCTATGCTCTATCTTCATCACATAGAATATTTAAATCATGCACAACCCCAATGAAAATCCAAGCAATTGTTTCATACTTTTGATGTTCTCAAACTTTTTCAATTTTCACGCAATACATGAGCATGAGCCATGGATGTAACACTATGGTGGAATAGCATATGCTGGTTGTGGAGAAGACAAAAAGGAGAAGATAGTCTCACATCAACTAGGTGTATCAACAGGCTATGGAGATGCCCATCAATAGATATCAATGTGAGTGAGTAGGGATTGCCATGCAACGGATGCACTAGAGATATAAGTGTATGAAAGCTCAAAAAGAAACTAAGCGGGTGTGCATCCAACTTGCTTGCTCACAAAGACCTAGGAAATTTGAGGAAGCCCATAATTGGAATATACAAGCCAAGTTCTATAATGAAATTTCCCATTAGTATATGAAAGTGACAAAATAGGACTCTCTATCATGAAGATCAAGGTGCTACTTTGAAGCACAAGTGTCAAAAAAGGATAGTAACAGTGCCCCTTCTCTCTTTTTCTCTCATTTTTTTATTTGGGCCTTCTCTTTTTTTATTGCCTCTTTTTTATTTTATTTTTCGTCCGGATTCTCATCACGACTTGTGCGGGAATCATAGTCTCCATCATCCTTTCCTCACATGGGACAATGCTCTAATAATGAAGATCATCACACTTTTATTTACTTACAACTCAAGAATTACAACTCAATTGATGTAGGGTGGAACCCTATAGAGAAGATCTTTCACGAATTGGAGGTGGAATTCCCAAGAACAAGATGAACAAAGGAGGGAAAACAAGAGGAGCACTCAAGAACAAGTCAAACCACACATCCACTAGACAATCAAACACATAAGATCCACAAGGTAAATGAACAACAAAGGGAAATAATATACATGGTAGAGTTCATCCCAAATCCTATGAAGGAGATGAGGGCTTGATGATCCTATGATTGGGATCCTTCCCCAAGAAGGAGGTCTTGATGTTTGGTCACTCCAAGAGGAGGTCTTGATCTCCTAGTGGAGTGGATCCATGGAGCAAAGCTCAAAAATGTGTATCAACTACTTTTCTTACCCTAACAAATGGCCTAGGTACGGAATATATAGGTATGGGGACGAAGTGGATGAAGAGGAGGCCCAAACAGCAGCTCACAGTCGTCCATCATGTAGGGCCCGTGCGCACGGGGTAAGTTGGGCCCGTCCGCACGGGGGTCCCGTGGGCACGGTACAGGCCCGTGCGCACGGGGTGCTCCAGCGCCAGCTCCCTGAGTAGTCCGTGCGCACGGGGTCTCGGGGGCCCGTGCGCATGGGGTCGCTTGGGACTTCCTGTCCAGCTCCTGTTGGGTTCCATCTTCTTCCTTGTGGCCTTGGGGTCCTTCTCCTTGGCTTCTGGGAAGCTCCTTAGCTGCTTGGCCGCGGTCGTCCTCGTACCTGAAGATGCACAATGTTCCGTGGTTATGTAGCGGCCAAGTCCTATGGATATTCATGTAAATCTTGAAGAGGAGCGGGTTCACCTTAAGTCCGGTAGGTCCACTTGGGGCTTGATGTGCTATGAAGGTGTACATGGAGATGAACGTGGGATGCTCCGTATCATCTCCTCCCCCTTTGAAAAGATCCGACCTCGGATCGTAACCCGTATCGCCATGTACACGGTAGGCATGGTTGTACCATAGGTCGATGTCGTGGCACTCCTCAACTTGAAGGTCCATAGGGTCCATCTCCAATGTCGGTCCTCCATCCAATAGATGTATCATGTAGACAACAAGAAGGAAACAACAATGAAAGAATGGCCCATCCAATATGCATATTTGAAGATGGCTCAAAGGGAAGGAGTTCACCTTTAGGAGATTCTCACAAATGTTGGTGTTGCACATCATGTACGCCTTCACATAACCAAAATGTGTCTTTATGGTACCGCCTTGTGAATCCTTCAAAATGAAAGAACATGAGAAACACTTGGAAAAACAAATGAGGTTAGTGCAAAAGCAAGACCTATCATTCGAGGGGCGAGATACCCAACAAGTGTATGCATCATGCTCATCATAAGAAAGGACAAGGGAGCATTTCATAGTATGTAGGCATATGATGCGAGAACAACCAAATACAAAAGGCTCAAGGAAAGAAGTATGCATCACAAGTAAGGTGTCAAAGTCTCCATGATCAATAAGCATAGTATGGTTGCACTCAATACAAGTGGATATGAAAGAGGCAACTAATGGACACAAGAGACAATGAACAAGATCTATCATGTGAGAGGCATGAGCATATATGTCATCAACCCAAGAAAGCAAGTAATAGTGGAACATGGGTGATGCAACATAGCAAGCAATCATAGCAATCAAGTCAAGCAAGCTAGTAGTGCGAAGATGCAACATACTAGGAGGAATCATGGCAAGCATGTCATGTGTGCAAATAGTGGGCATGAATAATGCACATGACATATCACAAGCATAAAGGCAAGATATGAGCAAAATAGTATCAATAGCATGGGGCACATGATAAACATGGCAATAGCAACAAGGATCTCCACCAAGCATGCAAATACACATAGGAGTAGCATAATGATGAAACATGGGTAGATGCAAGCAAGGGTCACAATTGCATGGCAAAGGCATAGAAGCAAGCATAGCATGCAAAGTGAACACGGTAAAATGAGCATAATGTGACAAGTGGTAAATGGCCCATAGCCGTGTGAGAGCCAAGTAGAGGAGTTGCGCGTAGTCCTTGCGTGAAGGGGACGGTGGTGAGGATAGTCCATGGGATCCCAAGTCATCATTGCTCTCAAGAGCTCGTTTCGTCAACTCTTGGGATTGAGAGGTTGATGAGTATACATGAGTACCTACACAAAACAAAGACAAAGGAAAAATTGTGTGTGCGTGGTAGATGTACACATCATCCATCATGATGCATACGTGCATGTGTCAGTGAGCACAAAATAGCCAATTCTCAAATAAATGAGATGCGTGATATAGAAACATGTCATCCATCATGAGAGGTTTGTTAGTATGTATGGCATAATGGAGACTCAAAGGATGTAACGCATCATGAGAAATATCGAGAGCATTGGTATTCATGTTATGCAAATGGTGCACGCAATCATGGGAATCATGCAAAGTATGAAATGTATCAAGATCTCCTAATATGTATGAGGAAACTATGGGGGTCTCCTCATGAGCAATAGTGGTAACATCACATGGAGAATATTGACAACATCCAAAACAATGCATATTTGGAGCAATGTGATCATGGCATGGCATAGTAGATGAATTACGAAAATCATGTAAAGGAATCATGGCAATATCATCACATGAAAAACATAAGCCAATGACCATCATCTCGTCATCTATGCCATAAGTGCAAATGGGATTTATTTTAATGGGGCATGCATAGCTACTATGTTGAGATTGAAATGATGCAATATGGTTGATCTCACTCATAGCATATGACAAGTTCAATGGATTGTCAAACATGACGTGACCAATAGAATTTTCACATGATATCATATGAAGCATAGCATCACAACTAGGTAACTCAACATGGTCATCATCGTATTCATCATAAATAGGTAAGTCATGACATGAAGAAGTTTCACTAGCATGAAGCATGGCAATAGGTGTATCAACATCATGGGAGCAATCATTATCAAGAGGGTCCACTAGTGGTACAAGAGAAGCACCATCACCTATGTTACCTTTGGAGCGTCGCTCGTGTGTTGTAGGTGAGGTGTTGAAGATCGTCTCGTTGTCATCTTCATGTTGATGGAACCATGTGGGGGGTTCATCATGTTCCACCATGGCCATCGTCGTGTCCAAAGGGAGGACGTAGTCATCGCGAATCGGCGCGTCATCATATATGGGACATAGCACCAAAGAAGAAAACACACTAGGAGTAGAGGTTAAGTCATTAGAAATCATGGTGGCCTCACATGCCATGTCAACTACCTCACTCACTAAGTGTTGTGGCTCACTCACTCCCTCAAGGATACACTCACTCATGTTGTTGGTGGAGTCACTCAAATGGCGCTCAACCTCACATAGGATGTGTGGCATGCTCTCATGTGTGGGGCTAGTGGTGGTCACACTCATCCTCTCATAGGAAATGCTCTCAATGTCACGTATGGTGGAGTCACTCATGTCACTCATGTGGTGGTGGCTCTCCTCACATGGCAAATGTGGCATCTCGACATATGTGGGTGTCGGAGAGATGTAGGTGCAAATGTCTCCATGCGCGGTCTCGTAGCTTGACTCGGAGGATGAGTCCAATATGGGCACCATCTTCATGTTGTTGAAGAGGTTCGCGCTTGTCGCCGTAGTCGAAGGGGATGGCCCTTGCTCGACCGTCTTGTCGCCGTCTTGGTGTTGGAGGTCCATATGATGTGGCACCTCGTAGCTCGTCTCCATGACCGAAGGGAGTTTCCCATGCTCGGCCATCGTCCTTGAGGGGCTTCCGAAGATGGAAGTGTCGCCCTCGCTCGTAGGTGGTCGCCTTGGACTTGATGAAGTCGTTGTAGGCGTACTCATGGGAAGTAGGCGAAGATGTCGTACGTCCAAAGGCGAAGATGCCTCGATAGCTCTTGGCGAAGATGCCGAAGTGGTTGGTGTAGCCGTAGCACCGTCTTGGTGGTGCTCGTCTCGCAGTCTTCTCTTGTGCTTATGAAGCTTCGACTTGGCGTGAAGTAGGGCTTGTTGGGACTTGTGCACTTGCGCTTGTGGAGCATCTTCATGATGATGATGTCGTTGTCGTGCTTGAGCTCGTAGTAGATGTCGTTCGTCGTCGTCGTGCACATGATGCTTGGAGGTGACTTGCCCTTCATGACGATGTGGATCACGAACGTGATGGTGGTCGCCATGTAGATGTGGACGAGGACGATTTGCACTTGCATCTTTTTCGCGCTGCGAAGACTTGTGGCTTGAATGTCATCGCCTTGAAGATGACGAAGGGGAAGAAGACTTGATCAAGGCTCTAATCTCTTCCATCCTCGCATCTTGCTCCTCCTTTTGTGCGGCAAGCTTGTTGTCGATGTAGTCCCTTTTCCTTGCTTCAGAGAGATGAATGTCGATGGAGAGGTTCTCGATGCGCTCTCGCAATCTTGATTGTGCGCCTTGCATTTGTCGTTGTAGATCAAAGATGGACGCTTTTGTGATGTAGTCGTTCATGCTGTCGTTGTTGTTGTAGACTGGAGAGGAAATGCCTTGCCTATCCATCACAAGACTCGAGTAGAGGTGAGTAGGAAATGAGATAAACAATACCAAGCTACCTTTTCCCAAAGTTGAGGATGTATCTTGTATCACTCAATGTGAAATGAAAGAATAGTGGAATTGGTACCGGACTTGTTCACTCACACCTACAAGTAAACGCTTATGGTAGAGCTCGGTGAGGATAGTGGCACAAAAATTTGATGCAAAATGTTAGCAAGAGTCAATAATGTTGGAAAAGATTCACAAATTCGCAAGTGAAACAAGTAGACCAATAGCAAATGAGGTACACGGAAACACACACACGGATAGATAAATGGGGTCGTGCAACCAAGGAATGAGCACAAAATGTGGAGTCCACGGAAAATGCTCATGTTGCACAACTCAAGAGAGACGCTAGCACGATTGCTCAATAGGCGGATACGACACTTGTGCACAACCTATAAGATGCAAAATGGATAAACTTCTATCCCAAGTATGCTATGTATGTATGGTTCCCGGTGTTTCTCTCAAGATGATCCAAGATGATCAGATATGACAATCTTATGTGCAATGTGGTATGATGCTATGGCACTTGCTCACGAGCTCTTTGCTCTTTTTTTTCTTAAAAGCTTTTTTTTAACAGTCACTTTTGCACAATGCACAAACCAAGATAGCTATTGTGTATATGCAGGAACGATATTGTGACACAAAGGATGATATGATAGCAAGATGATACCAATATGATATGGTATGTATGCAATGGAATTTTGGATCACTAATGTGCACAAGTAACGTTGCCGGCAATACTCAAATGGCTAGTCTCGATAGGCAAGTAACGCAAAATGGGCTAGGGGTTAACAATGCAATTGCAAGGGGAATATACAATGGTGTCGTCGAGGTTACTGTCCTTTGCGATGATGAGTAGCGGTGTTCTTGATGTAGATACCAAGATGATGTAGTCCCGTCCCTAAGTAGCCGAAACACCTTAGGAAACGGTAAAAAACCGCAAACTCAAAATCTCAAATGACAAATGTCAAATGGTGGAAGTGGAAATGGCAATGTGGAAGTAGTGGTGGTTTGTGAAGAAGCAAATGTCCCTAAGTAGCCGAAACACCTTAGGAGACTCACGTCGCCACTCAAACAACCACAAATGCTAAATGGAGTCAAATGGGTTAGGTTGCGGAAGGCTATGGTGGTTTTGCGGATGATATGGTGGAGGGCCTAGGCAAAGATGCCAAAATGTCAAAATTTTGATGGAGTCAAATGGTGATGGAACCTATCTAGGTGGATGGGGGATGTCAATAGCTACTCAACGAGCTAAAGAACGCGAAAATCGGACTCCGGATGTGGAAGATATGGCCGAAATGGTGAAGTGCACGCGGCTGTTTCTGGGAGGGCCGTGCGCACGGGGTCTAGGGGTCGTGGGCACGGGGTCCCGTGCGCACGGTACACGTACCGAGGGCACGGGGTCACCTGGGACTCGCGGGATTGGCTGATTTCTTGGCGATTTGGGCTCCAAATTGATGGATCTCGTGGCTGGGGTTGAGGTGGGGGTAGGGTGTAGTATGGAGGACGAAGGGACACACTGGAAGGGCCGTGCGCACGGGGTCTGGTTGGCCCGTGTGCACGGGGGCCCGTGTGCACGGGGTCCCGATGGCCCATGTGCACGGGGTCCTCGAGGAGCGGACGAACAGCTCCGGATCCGTGGGGAAAAACAAAGGTGGGGTCAAATTCGAGGGATGGAAGGTAGGGAAAGATGGTAGAGGGGTGGATCTACTTGCTAAACATCAAATCCATGGACCAAATCCAACAAAATCTCATCAAACCAACAAATCACAAAAAAAATTGGGGCTATTTTTGGTGGGGATTTTCGGATTTAGGACGAAATCACACAAAACTAGGCTAGAAAACAAAAAGGGGGCTCCAATTTCGTGAGAAACCATGGCTCATGATACCATATGATGTAGGGTGGAACCCTATAGAGAAGATCTTTCACGAATTGGAGGTGGAATTCCCAAGAACAAGATGAACAAAGGAGGGAAAACAAGAGGAGCACTCAAGAACAAGTCAAATCACACATCCACTAGACAATCAAACACATAAGATCCACAAGGTACATGAACAACAAAGGGAAATAAGATACATGGTAGAGTTCATCCCAAATCCTATGAAGGAGATGAGGGCTTGATGATCCTATGATTGGGATCCTTCCCCAAGAAGGAGGTCTTGATGTTTGGTCACTCCAAGAGGAGGTCTTGATCTCCTAGTGGAGTGGATCCATGGAGCAAAGCTCACAAATGTGTATCAACTACTTTGCTTACCCTAACAAATGGCCTAGGTGCGGAATATATAGGTATGGGGACGAAGTGGATGAAGAGGAGGCCCAAACAGCAGCTCACAGCCATCCATCCTGTAGGGCCCGTGCGCACGGGGTAAGTTGGGCCCGTGCGCACGGGGGTCCCATGGGCACGGTACAGGCCCGTGCGCACGGGGTGCTCTAGCGCCAGCTCCCTGAGTAGTCTGTGCGCATGGGCCATGGGGTCGCCTGGGACTTCCTGTCCAGCTCCTGTTGGGTTCCATCTTCTTCCTTGTGGCCTTGGGGTCCTTCTCCTTGGCCTCCGGGAAGCTCCTTAGCTGCTTGGCCGCAGTCGTCCTCGTACCTAAAGATGCACAACGTTCCGTGGTTATGTAGCGGCCAAGTCCTATGGATATTCATGTAAATCTTGAAGAGGAGCGGGTTCACCTTAAGTCCGGTAGGTCCACTTGGGGCTTGATGTGCTATGAAGGTGTACATGGAGATGAACGTGGGATGCTTCGTACCATCAATGCTTAGAACAAAATATGACTCTATGTGAATGCCCCCGGCGGTGTACCGGGATGTGCAATGATTGAAGAGTGACATGTATGAAAGAATTATGAAGGGTGGCTTTGCCACAAATACGATGTCAACTACATGATCATGCAAAGCAATATGACAATGATGGAGCGCGACATAATAAACGGAATGGTGGAAAGTTGCATGGCAATATATCTCAGAATGGATATGGAAATGCCATAATAGGTAGGTATGGTGGCTGTTTTGAGGAAGGCATATGGTGGGTGTATGGTATCGGCGAAAGTTGTGCAATACTAGAGAGGCTAGCAATGGTGGAAGGGTGAGAGTGTGTATAATCCATGGACTCAACATTAGTCATAAAGAACTCACATACTTATTGCAAAAATCTATTAGTTATCGAAATGAAGTACTATGCGCATGATCCTAGGGGGATAGATTGGTAGGAAAATACCATCGCTCATCCCCGACCGCCACTCATAAGGACGACAATCAATAAACAAATCATGCTCCAACTTCATCACGTAATGGTTCACCATGCGTGCATGCCACGGGAATCATAAACTTTAACACAAGTATCTCTCAAATTCACAACTAATCCACTAGCATGACTCTAATATCACCATCTTCATATCTCAAAACAATCATAAATAATCAAACTTCTCATAGTATTCAATGCACTTCATATGAAAGTTTTTATTATATCTCTCTTGGATGCCTATCATATTAGGACTAAATTTATGACCAAAGAGAACTACCATGTTGTTCTAATATACTCTCAAAATAATATAAGTGAAGCATGAGATTTCAACAATTTCTATAAAATAAAGCCACCGCCGCTCTAAAAAGATATAAGTGAAGTACTAGAGCAATATTGCCTAGCTCAAAAGATATAAGTGAAGCACATAGAGTATTCTAATAAATCATGATTCATGCATGTCTCTCCCAAAAGGTGTGTACAGCAAGGATGATTGTGGTAAACTAAAATGCAAAGACTCAAATCCTACAAGACGCTCCAAGCCAAACACATATCATGTGGTGAATACAAATATAGCCTCAAGTAAAGTTACCGATAGACGAAGACGAAAGCGGGGATGCCTTCTGGGGCATACCCAAGCTTAGGATTTTGGTTGTCCTTGAATATTACCTTGGGTTGCCTTGGGAGTCCCCGAGCTTAGGCTCTTTCCACTCCTTATTCCATAGTCCATCAAATCCTTACCCGAAACTTGAAAACTTCACAACACAAAACTCAACAGAAATTCTCATGAGCTCCGTTAGTATAAGAAAATGAATCACCACTTTAAGGTAATGTTGCAAACTCATTATTTATTTATATTAGTGTAACATCTACTGTATTCCAACTTTTCCATGGTTCATACCCCCGATACTACCCACAGATTCATCAAAATAAGAAAACAACACGCGAAAAACAGAATCTATCAAAAACAGAACAGTCTGTAGTAATCTGTTGCTCTATAATACTTCTTTAACTAATAGATCCATCCAAATTAGGAAAACCTGAGAAATTTGTGTACCAATCTAGATAAAAAAGAATCATATGAAAATCACTTTTCTGTGAATTA
This sequence comes from Triticum aestivum, assembly GCF_018294505.1. NCBI lineage: Eukaryota > Viridiplantae > Streptophyta > Magnoliopsida > Poales > Poaceae > Triticum > Triticum aestivum. The sequence goes on along the minus strand of NC_057804.1, from coordinate 225,778,178 downwards.
TCAAAACTAATTTACTGAGCGTAAAAGTTTCTATTTTTCAGCAGGATCAACACAACTATCACCGTAAGCTATCCTAAAGGTTCAACTTGTCACAAACACTAACTAAAACAGGAAACCACATCTAACCAGAGGCTACATGAATTATATATTACTAAACAGGAACAAAAAGCAAAGAACAAAAAAATAAAATTGGGTTGCCTCCCAACAAGCGCTATTGTTTAACGCCCTTAGCTAGGCATAAAAACGCAAATAGATCTAAGTATTGCCATCTTTGGTATGCAATTCTTCAATTGAACACGTATAATCCTTAGGAGACTCTTTGGTTTTATCAATGATCAAACTCCTAGGCAAGAAAACGAGAAATTCATTCGTGGCAAAAGGTTCCATAATAATATTAAAAAAGTTGGGGTGGACACTTATTGATTTGATATCTTCATTTTCCTTACTAGAAGATTCACCCTTGTTCTTAGGAATGTAAATAAACTTGGCAACTTTGGCAGGAGAAAGATTTGAAGTATTTTTTACAGCAGAAAAAGCGAAACCCAAATTGGTAATAATATCTTCGAGTTTATCAATTCTAGTAGAATCTTGATCTATCTTTTCATTAACTACGAGTTCCTTTTCTCTAAGATTCTTTAAAATAACTCCTACCTTAGATCCATATTGAGTAATTTGATTATGAATATTTTATCCAAATTTTCAATCAACTCTACAGTAGCAATTTTATTCTCAATAATATCAATTCTTTGCATCACATGTTCCAAGATTAAAATAGTTCCATTGATCAAAAGAGGTGGGGGCCTAGCAGATCTATCATGACATTGTAAGAATCAGAAGTATGACTCCCCAAGAAATTTCCCCCGGTTATTGTATCTAGAACATACCTATTCCAAGGAGTAACACCCACATAAAAATTACAAAGAAGAACGACAGTTGATTGCTTTCGAGTAGATCTATTATGAGCATTGCAAATTCTATACATAGCATCTTTTAGATTTTCTCCCTCCCTTTGTTTAAAGTTGAGGACCTCATTATCGGGAGTATTAACAATAATGGGAGGACTAGCCATGAGAGGAAATCAAATGACCTAAGACACGAGCACACAAGAAGCAAGCGAAAAATACGAACGGAAGAGGGGCGAAGAAAAGGCAAAAAATTTCAAAAATCATTTTAGAAGTGGGGGAGATGAAAATGAGAGGCAAATGGAGAATAATGTCATGCAAGAGAGAAGAGTTTATGATGGGTACTTGGTATGGCTTGACTTGACGTAGATGTCCCCAGCAACGACGCCAGAAATTCTTCCTGCTACCTCTTGAGCTAGCGTTGGTTTTTCCCATGAAGACGAAAGGGTGATGCAACAAAGTAGAGTAAGTATTTCCCTCAGTTTGAGAACCAAGGTATCAATCCAGTAGGAGATAATGCACAAGTCACTAAATACCTGCACAAACAATCAACAACTTGACCCAACGTGATAAAGGGGTTGTCAATCCCTTCACGGTTATTTGCAAAAGTGAGATCTGATAGAGATAGATAAACGGTAAAGTAAATATTTTTGGTATTTTTGGTTTATAGATTGGAAATTAAAGATTATAAACTAAAGGAACGGCGACAGAAATTGGCAAGTTGACAGGAAACTAAAAAGATGTAAAAGATATTCAATATAATGGAAAAGAGACCCGAGGGCCATGGGTTTCACTAGTGGCTTCTCTCAAGATAGCAAATATTAGGGTCGGTGAACAAATTACTACCGAGCAATTGATAGAAGAGCGCAAAGTTATGATGATATCTAAGGCAATGATCATGAACATAGGCACCACATCTGTGTCAAGTAGACTGGAACGATTCTGCATCTACTACTGTTACTCCACACATCGACAGCTATCTAGCATGCATGTAGAGTATTAAGTTCATAAAGAACAGAGTAACGCATTAACTAAGATGACATGATCTAGAGGAATTAACTCAAGTAATATGATGAAAACCCCATCTTTTTGTCCTTGATGGCAACAATACAATACGTGCCTTCCTGCCCCAACTATTTCTGGGTAAGGACACCGCAAGATTGAAACCAAAGCTAAGCACTTATCCCATTGCAAGAAAGATCAATCTAGTAGGCCAAACTAAACCAATAATTCAAAGAGACTTGCAAAGATATCAAATCATGCATATAAGAATTCAGAGAAGAACCAAATAATATTCATAGATAATCTGATCATAAATCCACAATTTATTGGATCTCGGCAAACACACCTCAAAAGAATATTACATCGAATAGATCTCCAAGAACATCGAGGAGAACATTGTATTGAGAATCAAAGAGAGAGAAGAAGCCATCTAGCTACTAGCTATGGACCAGTAGGTCTGTGGTAAACTACTCACGCTTCATCAAAGAGGCAATGGTGTTGATGTAGATGCCCTTTGTGATCGAATTCCCCTCCGGGAGGATGCTGGAAAAGGTCCCTAGATGGGATCTCATGGGTACAGAAGGTTGCGGCGGTGGAAAAGTGGTTTCGTGGCTCCCCTCGATGTTTTCAGGGTATCAGAGTATATATAGGCGAAGGATCTAGGTCAGGAGACCCATGAGGGGCCCACGAGGTAGGGGCGCGCCCTACCCCCTAGGTGCGCCCTCCACCCTCATGTCCGCCTCGTTACATCTCTGACTTCATCTCCAAGTCTCCTAGTTTGCTTCTGGTCCAAGAAAGATCATCGCGAAAGTTTCATTCCATTTGGACTCAGTTTGGTATTCCTTTTCTGCGAAACTCTAAAATAGGTAAAAAAACAGAAACTGGCATTGGGCTCTCGATTAATAGGTTAGTCCCAAAAATAATATAAAATAGCATATTAAGGCATATAAAACATCCAAAACAGATAATATAATAGCATGGAACAATCAAAAATTATAGATACGTTGGAGATGTATCACTACCTAACATATTTATCCATGTAATCTTCTCTATTGTGACAAGAATATTCAGATCCATAAGATTCAAAACAAAAGTTTAATATTTACATAAAAACAATAATACTTCAAGCATACTAATAAAGCAATCATGTCTTCTCAAAATAACATGGCCAAAGCAAGTTATCCCTACGAAATCATATAGTCTGGCTATGCTCCATCTTCATCACACAAAGTATTCAAATCATGCACAACCCCGATGACAGGCCAAGCAATTATTTCATCCTTTTGATGTTCTCAAACTTTTTCAACTTTCATGCAATACATGGGCGTGAGCCACGGACATAACACTATAGGTGGAATAGAATATGGTGGTTGTGGAGAAGACAAAAACAAGGAGATAGTCTCACATCAACTAGGCATACCAACGGGCTATGGAGATGCCCATCAATAGATATCAAGGTGAGTGAGTAGGGATTGCCATGCAACAGATGAACTAGAGCTATAAGTTTATGAAATCTCAAAAAAGGAAACTAAGTGGGTGTGCATCCAACTTGCTTGCTCATGAAGACCTAGGGCATTTGAGGAAGCCCATCGTTGGAATATACAAGCCAAGTTCTATAATGAAAAATTCCCACTAGTATATGAAAGTGACAAAATAGGAGACTCTCTATCATGAAGATCATGGTGCTACTTTTAAGCACAAGTGTGGAAAAAGGATAGTAAAATTGCCCCTTCTCTCTTTTCTCTTTTTTTTTGATTGACTTTTTTGGCTATAGCGACCAAACCTCAAACAATCTGATCTTTGTGCATCAGTGTCATCCCTGGATCGGTAATGCTGACACGCACAGTACTTGAAGGATTTATAACAGAGTAGCAATCACACACTTATTACATCGAATGTCTCAAAAGAGAACTTATTACAAATAAATATGGCTTAAGGCCATCTAATAACGATAACAGCGGAAGGCTTGGAAGATAAGCGAGTCCATCAACTCCAACGACATCACTGAGTATAGAACCACGACCTAAAAACACCTTACTCGTCATCTGAAAAGTCTGCAACATGAACGTTGCAGCCCGAAATGGGTCAGCACATGGAATATGCTGGCAATGTAACACATAGAGAGTAATGAAAATAATAATGCTATACTACATGCATATATGGTTGGTGGAAAGCTCTATGGTTACAGTTTTGCATAAAGCCAATTTTTCCCTACTACAAAGGAATAAATTTTATTAACTATCATGGTGGTGGTTAAACATTGAGAAGGGTACTCAAACTCAATCCCAATTAAGCATCATCATTAAAGCCAACAATATTAATTAAGTAACATGATGAGATTCACATGATAATCCAAGTACTAGATACTCAAAACATACATAACCGGGGACACGGCTAACCATGATTAGTTTATACACTCTTCAGAGGTTTGCGCACTTTTCCCTGCAAGACTCGATCTCCTCCGCTTGATTTCTCGCACTACATGGTGTTTGAGAAACGGATGACCGAGACACAGTCTTTCAGAAGCATTAACTCTCTACTCCGGGTAGACCGTACCAACCTACATCCCCTACATCTGCTAGTATACCTCTTCAAGAGCTCACGCAACTTAATCAACTATGTTAGAGCCCATAGTAGCTTGCGGCTGCACACGGAAGATTCTGGCATGAATAATCTCATGATCCCTTTGAGCCTAGGTGGCGGTCCATAGGAGAATCACACGGTACCCCAGGATTTCCAAAAATACAGGCAACACTGGGTTCCCCAGGTGCCTCAATCCACCCAGGTGTGAATTTAAGTTGCCACCTTATGTAAACCATTAAGTTAACAATCTCACATCTGTCATGGAAACACTCACCCAGTCCCCGTCTTCTAGCATAGCATGGCAATATAAGCAAACTTAGAAGTAACTCCCAAAGGTTTGATAATTAAACAGGTAATAGGTTCTACCTCATCTACTTCCCAAAGCCCACATATTAATCAGATCCTAATCATGCAATTTTTTGAGGATTGATCTAATGCAATAAAACTGGGTAGTAAAAGGTATGATCAAAGTGTTACTTGCCTTGCTGATGATCTGTGAAACCTAGAGATTCGAAGTAGCAAGCGGCGTACTCCGGGTACTCTATCACAAACAAACAAGCGTACAATAAGCACTTATCTAATGCACAAGTAAAACTCAAATAAGAGATCTAACCAGAAAGTTCAACTTAAGAACTCCGGTTTGCAAAAAGAATCAAATCAAACGAAGCAACGAGAATCAAACGGCGAAAGAAACAAGCTTCATTTACTAATCTGGACCTAAGTCAAATTTTATAGTAGCAAAAACTTGTTTGAGTTGGTTAAACAGAAAGAGGGTTTCGAGACGAAACTCCAGGTGCTTGAATCGCCTGATTATGATAAACGAGCGTAAAGTTATACTAAAACGAAAATCGGATTAGAAATCGCGATCAGAAATAATCGCGGAAAATCCAAGAAAAAGAAAAACAGACGAACAGGCTAACGAACGAACATTCGCTGTCTGCGGAAAAAAACGAAAATCATTCGCTAAAATGAACGAATGAATGGGCGTTCGCTAAATAACTAACCCCAGGAAAAAATAAACCGATCTAAAAAAATAAACCGCGGGTTCCTAAAAAAACCGACGGTTTTTCTCTCGAAAACCGAGGGGCCGACGGGGACTACCTCCGGCCGTCAACGGCGGCAGCGGCGGGTCAACGGCGGTGGGTGGCTCCGGCGGCAGCGGGCGGCGGCGGCGCGGATCGCGGCGGCGGCAGCAGTGGTGGCGGCGTCGCTAGGGTTTGGGGCGGCGGGGTGGGCTTTCGATGGTGGTGGGCTTCGGGGCAGGGGGGCCCCGGCTTATAAAGCCCCCCCACCCCCCGGGCGGTGTCACGCGCGGGTATGGCCCGAAGTCGGTTCCTCTTTTTTTAAACATTACACGCAGAAAAAATAATTAAAAGAAATACTAAACGGACTCCAAAAATCCCGAAATAAATTTTCCCCGACTTCTAAAATCAAGCCGGACAAGATGAACATTTATTTGGGCCTTAATGCAATTTTGAAAAACGTGCATTTTTCCCAAATTCAAATAAAATAGCAATAAACTCCAAAATAAAATCTTATTTGATTTTATTATCAAATCCTCAATATTTCTTTATTTTGGCAAAGTCATTTTATTCCCTCTCTCATATTTTCTTTATTGAAATAATTGAACATAAAATAAATAAAATCAAATGATCCTATTTTGAAAATTTGAGAAAACTCAAATATGAAAATAACGAAATCCCCAACTCTCCCGTGGGTCCTTGAGTTGCGTAGAATTTCTAGATCGAGCCAAAATGCAATAAAATATGATATGCAATGATGATCTAATGTATAACATTCCAAATTGAAAATTTGGGATGTTACAAACCTACCCCCCTTAAGACGAATCTCGCCCTCAAGATTCGGGTTGGCTAGAAAATAGGTGAGGGTGGTCCTTCAACAGATCTTCCTCTCGCTCCCAGGTGGCTTCGTCCTCGGTATGGTGGCTCCACTGAACTTTGCAAAACTTGCTAACCTTGCTACGGGTGACTCGGCTGGCATATTCAAGAATCTTGAATGGTTTCTCCTCATAGGTCAAATCACTATCCAACTGAATCGCTTCCAGTGGCACTGTATCTCTCAGCGGTATATTGGCCATCTCTATGTGGCACTTCTTCAACTGGAAACGTGGAACACGTCGTGAACTCCTGACAATCCCTCGAGCAATTCCAACTTGTAAGGAACTTCTCCCATACGCTCCAAAACTTTGTATGGTCCCACAAAACGTGGCGCTAACTTTCCGTTAACTCCAAAGCACTTAACTCCTCGAAGTGGAGATACACGAAGATAAACTCTATCCCCGACTTCGTAAGCAGTCTCCTTGCATTTTTAATCTGCATAGCTTTTCTACCAGGACTGGGCTACATTGAGCCTATCGTGAATCAACTTCACCTTCTGTTCATACTCCTTAATTAAATCTGGTCCAAACAACTGGCGGTCTCCAACTTCATCCCACGATAATGGGGCCCTGCACCTCCTTCCGTATAAGGCTTCGAAAGGGGTCATCTTCAAACTCGATTGATAACTGTTGTTGTAAGAGAACTCTGCATATGGCAAATTGTCGTCCCAACTAGATCCATAATCTAGCGCACAAGCTCTTAGCATATCCTCCAAAATCTGATTGACTCTCTCGGTCTGTCCATCTGTCTGCGGATGAAAAGTTGTACTGAACTCTAGCCTGGTACCCAAGGTTTCATGCAACTGATTCCAGAACTTTGAGGTAAACTGGGTTCCTCTATCTGATACAATACTCCTAGGAACTCCATGCAGACATACAATCCTGGTCATATATTTCTTAGCCAATTTGGCACTGGTGTAGGTGGTCTTCACTGGGATGAAATGAGCTACCTTCGTCAATCGATCGACTACAACCCAAATCAAGTCATAGCCTGAACGAGTCCTTGGCAATCCCGTGATAAAATCCATGCCTAGCTTATCCCATTTCCATTCGGGTATAAACAATGGTTCTAGCAATCCTGCTGGCTTCTGATGCTCTGCCTTCACTCTCTGACATACATCACATACTGCTACATATTCCGCAATATCCTTCTTCATTCTTGTCCACCAGAAAGTGTCCTTCAAATCCAAATACATCTTGGTATTTCCTGGGTGAATCGAATACGGCGAATCATGGGCCTCCTGCAAAATCAACTTCCTGATCTCCGGGTCATTAGGCCCATAAACGCGGTCCTCAAACCATAAGGTATCGTGCTCATCCTCACGAAATCCCTTAGCTTTTCCCTTGCTCATTTTATCCTTTATCTCGGCAATCTGCTTGTCAGCCTTCTGGGCTTCTCTGATCTTATCCATCAAAGTAGACTGAATCTCCAATGCTGCTACATAGCCTCTCAGAACTATTTCCAAACAAAGTTCACGAAGGTCCTCGGCTACTCCTTTCGTAATCCTCCGGTCATGAGTGTGTTTACATGGCTCTTACGGCTCAACGCATCAGCTACTATGTTAGCCTTTCCGGGGTGATAATGCAATCTCATATCATAATCCTTGATGAGTTCCAACCATCTCCTTTGCCTGAGATTCAACTCCTTCTGTGTGAAGATGTACTTCAAACTCTTGTGATCCGTGTACACCTCACAATGGTTTCCGATGAGGAAATGTCTCCATGTCTTGATTGCATGCACTACGGTTGCTAACTCCAAATCATGCGTAGCATAATTCAATTCATGCGGTCTAAGCTGTCGTGAGGCATACGAAACAACTCTTCCTTCCTACATAAGCACTGCTCCAAGTCCTCGACGAGAAGCGTCACAATACACCTCATAATCCTTGCTCTGATCTGGCAGAATCAACACTGGCGAGGTAACCAAACGTTTCTTCAATTCCTGGAAACTGGCCTCACATTCCTCAGTCCATTTAAACTTGGTGTCTTTCTTCAACAACTCCGTCATGGGCTTTGCAATCTTCGAGAAATTCTCAATGAACCTCCGGTAGTATCCTGTGAGTCCTAGAAAGCTCCGGATCTCTCCAACTGTTGTCGGGGCATCCCAATTTGTTACGGTGGCAACTTTGGTGGGGTCTACTGCTATTCCTTCTCCGGATATAACATGTCCGAGGAATCCAACTTCCTTCGACAAAAACTCACACTTACTGAACTTGGCATATAATTGATGTTCTCTGAGCTTCTCAAGTACCAGACGCAAATGCTCCTTATGCTCCTCTTCATTCTTCGAGTAGACCAAAATATCATCAATGAACACCACGACGAACTTATCTAGAAACTCCATAAACACCTTGTTCATCATGTTCATGAAATAGGCAGGTGCGTCAGTCAGACCAAATGACATAATGGTATACTCGTACAGCCCGTACCTGGTGGTAAAAGCTGTCTTAGGTATATCCTGCTCTCGATTCTTCAACTGGTGGTATCCTGATCGCAGATCGATGTTAGAAAATACTTTAGCTCCTTGCAATCGGTCAAACAAGTCATTGATCATTGGTAGTGGGTACTTGTTCTTGATTGTTACTTCATTCAATCCTCGATAATCAACAACCATCCTCAATGATCCATCCTTCTTCTCCACTAGAAGTACTGGCGATCCCCAAGGTGAAGAACTTGGGCGAATATATCCTTTATCCAGTAACTCCTTAATCTGCTTCTTAATTTCCTCCAAATCCTTTGCGGGCATCCTGTACGGTCTCTTAGATATCGGCCCTGTGCCTGGCAAAAGCTCAATCAAAAACTCAATGTCTCTATCCGGTGGCATGCCTGGCAACTCCTCTGGAAATACATCAGGAAAATCCTTCACCACTGGTACTTCTTCCTGTACAACTCCTGATAAAGAATTTACTTGAGTCCTCTTCGGCACATGCCGGGATACATACTTGATCCTTCTTCCTTCTGGCGTGGTAAGCAAAATCGACTTACTGGCACATTCAATGTTCCCTCCATACTTTGATAACCAATCCATGCCTAATATCACATCCAGTCCTTGCGATTCCAGTACTATTAGGTCTGAGGGAAACACGTAGTTACCAATCCTTAATGGTAACCGATCACACCATAGACTAGCCATATACTCTGCTCCTGGCGAGGTTACTAACATGGGTAACCTAAGGGCTTGGGTTGGCAAGTTATACTTATCCACAAATCCCCTTGATATGTATGAATGTGATGCACCAGTATCAAAAAGAACGATTGCAGTAAATGACTTAACCAAAAACTTACCTATTACTGCATCTGGCTGGGCTTCAACCTCCTCCATGCTAACGTGGTTCACCTGTCCTTTGTTGAAAGGATTGGGCTTCTTCCCAGAACTTCCATTGTCATTTCCATTCTTCGCTTCAGGACATTCAGTGGCATAATGTCCGGTCTTCTGGCATTTGTAACAGGTGATGTGGCTCAGATCCCTCTTGGCTGGTGTTGATGGGTTGGTACGGTTTTGTCCGTTACTTCCTCCATTCCCATTACCATTCTTGGAGCCATTATGATTATGCGAACTACCTCCTCCATGGGTATGTTGAAAATGTCCTCCCGAGTTCGGGGTAAAAAAGGCTTCTGCTGAGCTCCAGAATTGTACTTCCCTTGTCCATACTTCCTCCCGCGGATGTCAATCTGCTGCTGCTTCCCTTCAATCATAAGGGCTCTATCTACCAAGTCCTGGTAGTTGTTGAAGGTTGCTACCATCAACTACATGCTCAGCTCATCATTCAGTCCTTCCAGAAACTTCTCCTACTTAGTTGCATCCGTACCAACGTCATCTCGGGCATAACATGCTAGCTTACTAAAGTCATCCACATACTGGCTGACAGTACGTCCTCCCTGGCGTAAGTTGCAAAACTCACGCTTCTTCATGTCCATTGCTCCTGCTAAAACATGGGTAGTACAGAAAGCCTGCTGAAACTAATCCCATGTGACAGTGTCGATAGGATAAGTGGCTATGAAATTCTCCCACCATGATGCTGTGGGTCCATCAAGCTGATGTGCGGTAAAACACACCTTCTCTGCATCTATGCATCCTGCAGTGGTCAACTCCCTTCCCATCTTGCGGAGCCAATCATCTGCAACTATCGGCTCGGTGCTACTGGAGAACACCGGTGGATTCAGCCTCAAGAAACAGGCTAAGTGGTCAACAAGTGGTGGTGGTGGTGGGTTGTTGTTGTTGTTGTTGTTCCCCTGATTCTGATTCTGGACTAGTATCTACATCAATGCATTCTGCTGCTAGATCAACTGGGGGAGCTCTGGTGGAAAAGCAAATCCATTGTCACGTCTCGGAGGCATCTGAGGGTTTAGAAAAAGACGAGAATATAGAGTAGAATGAGGTCTAGAGAGAAAACACTACCCATATGCACATGAGACAAAAGCAAACAATATCGCTCAAATCAATTCAAACAAGGGCATACAATGGTCTAGCTATCGTTACAAAAGTGCTCGGACTATACTATATACATGGTGGAATACTACTACTGTTATGGTGGTCGACTAGAAAAACTGCTCCGATGAAGACTCCATGATATCTGCTCCAGGTGCATCAATATAGTCATCATCACTATCGTCTGGGTCCGAGTCGGTGTCGTCGATGATGATGTAGTTCTCCGGGCAAGTGCAATCATCGTCTTCTCCTCCCGTCGTAGGAAATCCCATGAATACTTTTAGCTTCTTCTTCAGATCATCATTCTTCTCTACGAGTGTCGTCTTTTCCTCCTCATATCCATCACGCGTAGACTTGAGTTCTTCCTCTAGCTCCGTGATCTTGGTTAATGCCTTCTTCAGATCCATCATGCCTGCGCACATCTGGTTCTCCTAGCGTCGTATGTGCTGGTTTAACTCCTAGATGAAAGCTGCAATTGATCTATCCTTCCTGGTGCTGATCATCTCCCATTGCTCATCTCGGTGCCCACAAATCTGGTAGATAGTATCCTTGAGATCCTTGTGGTAAACTTCTCCAATGCATCCCATGGTGATGTGAGCTGCCATGCTCTTTCCTAGACTCCAGGTTGGTGCATCAAAGGAAAACTCTATGGACTCAGAGACTGGCATGAACGTTCTTCCTTGAACTTGAACCTGAATCATCCAGCGCTCGTCTTCGGGTAAAGTGGTGATGTAGGTCCCGGTGAAGCTTGGTACTCCGATGTTCAGGTATCTAGTGACTTCCTTCAAGTGGCGTCCAAAGGGTGTATCTTCATCCGGTTGAGTGAACTTGTTCCTTGCATCCGCCATCCTAAAAGAGTAGAAAAGATGAGGAGTCAGAAATGAGAAGAGAGAGTAGTGATCTAGGTCTTTAGCTTAGTGGTCGTGTCGTATAGTCAGTGTATGCTCTGATACCATCTTGTAGCAACCAGACCTCAAACAGTCTGATCTCTGTGCATTAGTGTCATCCCTGGATCGGTAATGCTGACATGCACAGTACTTGAAGGATTTATAACAGAGTAGCAATCACACACTTATTACATCGAATGTCTCAAAAGAGAACTTATTACAAATAAATATGGCTTAAGGCCATCTAATAATGATAACAGCGGAAGGCTTGTAACACATAGAGAGTAATGAAAAGAATAATGCTATACTACATGCATATATGGTTGGTGGAAAGCTCTATGGTTACAGTTTTGCATAAAGCCAATTTTTCCCTACTACAAAGGAATAAATTTTATTAACTATCATGGTGGTGGTTAAACATTGAGAAGGGTACTCCAACTCAATCCCAATTAAGCATCATCATTAAAGCCAACAATATTAATTAAGTAACATGATGAGATTCACATGATAATCCAAGTACTAGATACTCAAAACGTACATAACCGGGGACACGGCTAACCATGATTAGTTTATACACTCTTCATAGGTTTGCGCACTTTTCCCCACAAGACTCGATCTCCTCCGCTTGATTTCTCGCACTACATTGTGTTTGAGAAACGGATGACCAAGACACAGTCTTTCAGAAGCATTAACTCTCTACTCCGGGTAGACCGTACCAACCTACATCCCCTACATCTGCTAGTATACCTCTTCAAGAGCTCATGCAACTTAATCAACTATGCTAGAGCCCATAGTAGCTTGCGGCTGCACACGGAAGTTTCTAGCATGAATAATCTCATGATCCCTTTGAGCCTGGGTGGCGGTCCATAGGAGAATCACACGGTACCCCGGGATTTCCAAAAATACAGGCAACACTGGGTTCCCCAGGTGCCTCAATCCACCTAGGTGTGAATTTAAGTTGCCACCTTATGTAAACCATTAAGTTAACAATCTCACATCTGTCATGGAAACACTCACCCAATCCCCGTCTACTAGCATAGCATGGCAATATAAGCAAACGTAGAAGTAACTCCCAAAGGTTTGATAATTAAACAGGTAATAGGTTCTACCTCATCTACTTCCCAAAACCCACATATTAATCAGATCCTAATCATGCAATTTTTTGAGGATTGATCTAATGCAATAAAACTAGGTAGTAAAAAGGTATGATCAAAGTGTTACTTGCCTTGCTGATGATCCGTGAAACCTAGAGATTCGAAGTAGCAAGCGGCGTACTCCGGGTACTCTATCACAAACAAACAAGCGTACAATAAGCACTTATCTAATGCACAGGTAAAACTCAAATAAGAGATCTAACCAGAAAGTTCAACTTAAGAACTCCGGTTTGCAAAAAGAATCAAATCAAATGAAGCAATGAGAATCAAACTGCGAAAGAAACAAACTTCGTTTACTAATCTGGACCTAAGTCAAATTTTACAGTAGCAAAAACTTGTTTGAGTTGGTTAAACAGAAAGAGGGTTCCGAGACAAAACTCCACACGCTTGAATCGCCTGATTCCGATAAACGAGCGTAAAGTTATACTAAAACGAAAATCGGATCAGAAATCACGATCAGAAATAATCACGGAAAATCCGAGAAAAAGAAAAACGGACGAAAAGGCTAACGAACGAACGTTCGCTGTCTGCGAAAAAACGAAAATCGTTCGTTAAAACGAATGAATGAATGGGCGTTCGCTAAATAACTAAACCGGGAAAAAAATAAACCGATCTAAAAAAATAAACCACGCGTTCCTAAAAAACCGACGGTTTTTCTCTCGAAAACCGAGGCGGCGATGGGAACTACCTCCGGCGGTCAATGGCAGCGGCGGCGGTTGTCTTCGGCGGCGGCGGTCGGCTTCGGCGGCGGCGGGTGGCTCTGGCGACGGCGGGTCGGGTGGCGGCTGCGTGGATCGCGGCGACGGCAGCAGCAACAGCGGGCGGCGGCGGCAGCGGCGCTAGGGTTTGGGGCGGCGGGGTGGGCTTCGGGCAAGGGGGGGGCGGTTTATAAAGCCCCCCCCCCCCCGCCCCGGGCGGTGTCCCGCTCGGGTACGGCCCGGAGTCGGTTCCTCTTTTTTTTAAAAACATTACGCGCAGAAAAACAATTAAAAGAAATACAAACGGAATTTCCCCAACTTCTAACATCAAGCTGGACAAGATGAACATTTATTTGGGCCTAAATGCAATTTTGAAAAACACGCATTTTTCCTAAATTCGAATAAAATTGCAATAAACTCCAAAATAAAATCTTATTTGATTTTATTATCAAATCCTCAATATTTCTTTATTTTAGGAAAGTCATTTTATTCCCTCTCTCATATTTTCTTTTTAGAAATAATTGAAGATAAAATAAATAAAATCAAATGATCCTTTTTTTTAAATTTGAGAAAACTCAAATATGAAAATAACGAAATCCCCAACTCTCCCGTGGGTCCTTGAGTTGCGTAGAATTTCTAGGATCGAGCCAAAATGCAATAAAATATGATATGCAATGATGATCTGATGTATAACATTCCAAATTGAAAATTTGGGATGTTACATTGGCCTCTCTTTTTTTCCTTTTTTTGATTGGCTTCTTTGGCCTGTTTTTTTATTTCCTCACATGGGAAAATGTTCTAGTAATGATGATCATCACACTTTTATTTACTTACAACTCAAGAATTACAACTCGTTACATAGAATAAAATATGACTCTATATGAATGCCTCCGGCAGTGTACCGGGATGTGCAATGACTCAAGAGTGACATGTATGAAAATTATTAATGGTGGCTTTGCCACAAATACTGTGTCAACAACATGATCATGCAAAGCAATATGACAATGATGAAGAGGGTCATAATAAACGGAACTGTGGAAAGTTGCTGGCAATATATCTCAAAATGTCTATGGAAATGCCATAATAGGTAGGTATGGTGGCTATTTTGAGGAAGGTATATGGTGGGTGTATGGTACCGGCAAAAGTTGCATGGTACTAGAGAGGCTAGCAATGGTGGAAGGGCGAGAGTGCGTATAATCCATGGACTCAACATTAGTCATAAAGAACTCACATACTTATTGCAAAAGTCTATTAGCTATCAAAAAAGTACTACGCACATGCTCCTAGGGGGATAGATTGGTAGGAAAAGACCATCGCTCATCCCCGACCAACACTCGCAAGGAAGACAATCAATAAATAAATCATGCTCCAACTTCATTACGTAACGGTTCACCATACGTGCATGCTACGGGAATCACAAACCTCAACAAAGGTATTTCTACAATCCACAATTACTCACTAGCATGACTCTAATATCACAATCCTCGTATCTCAAAAAAATCATAAGGAATCAAACTTCTCATAGTATTCAATGCACTTTATATGAAAGTTTTTATTATATCCCTCTTGGATGCCCATCATATTAGGACTAAATTCATAACCAAAGCAAACTACCATGCTGTTTAAGACTCTCAAAATAATATAAGTGAAGCATAAGAGTTCATCAATTTCTTCAAAATAAAACCACCGCCGTGCTCTAAAAAGATATAAGTGAAGCACTAGAGCAAATGACAAACAAATCCAAAAGACATAAGTGAAGATCAATGAGTAGTCAAATAATTATGTAGCTATGTAAAGACTCTCTAACATTTTATAATTTTAGATCTTGGGATATTATTCAAACAACAAGCAAAACAAAATAAAATAAAATTACGCTCCAAGCAAAACACATATAATGTGGTGAATAAAAATATAGCTCCAAGTAAGGTTACCGATGAACGAAGATGAAAGAGGGGATGCCATCCGGGGCATCCCCAAGCTTAGATGCTTGGTTGTCCTTGAATATTACCTTGGGGTTCCTTAGTCATCCCCAAGCTCAGGCACTTGCCACTCCTTATTCCGTAGTCCATCGAAACGTCACCCAAAACTTGAAACTTCACAACACAAAACTCAACAGAAAACTCGTAAGCTCTGTTAGTATAAAAAAATCACCACTTTTGGTACTATTGTGAACTCATTCTAAATTCATATTGGTGTTATATATACTGTATTCCAACTTCTCCATGGTTCCTTCCCTCCGATACTACTCATAGATTCATCAAAATAAGCAAACAACACATGGAAAACAGATTCTGTTTAAAACAGAAGAGTCTGTAGTAATCAGGAAACATCATATACTTCTGTAATTCCAAAAATTCTAAAAACTTACGAAAACCTGGGTAATTTGTATATCAATCTTGTGTAAAAAATTAAGATCAAAAGCACGTTCCAGTGAATTCTGAAAATTACTGGACTGAGTGCAAAATTTTCTGTTTTTGCACAGAATCAAGTAAACAATCATCCACACTATCCCAAAGGCTTTACTTGGCACTTTATTGAAACAAAAACTCTAAAACATGATTACTACAGTAGAATAATCATGTTAACACACAGAAATAGTAGGGGTAAATATTGGGTTGTCTCCCCACAAGCGCTTTTCTTTAATGCCTTTTTAGCTAGGCATGATGATTTCAACGATGCTCACATAAAAGATAAGAATTGAAACATAATGAGAGCATCATGAAGAATATGACTAGCACATTTAAGTCTAACCCACTTCCTATGCATAGGGATTTTCTGAGAAAGCAAATTATGGGAACAAGAATCAACTAGCATAGGAAGGAAAAACAAGCATAACTTCCGGATTTTCAACACATCGAGAGGAAACTTGATATTATTGCAATTCCTACAAGCATATATTCCTCCCTCATAATAATTTTCAGTAGTATCATGATTGAATTCAACAATATAACCATCACATAAATCATTCTTTTCATGATCTACAAGCATAGAAATTTTTTGTACTCTCCACATAAGCAAATTTATTCTCATGAATAGTAGTGGGAGCAAACTCAACAAAATAACTATCATGTGAGGCATAATCCAATTGAAAATTAAAATCAAGATGACAAGTTTCATGGTTATCATTATTCTTTATAGCATACATGTCATCACAATGATTATCATAGATAGCAACTTTTTTCTCATAACCAATTGGAACCTCTTCCGAAATAGTGGATTCATCACTAAATAAAGTCACGACCTCTCCAAATCCACTTTCATAATTATCACAATAAGATTCAACGTCCTCCAAAATAGTGGGATCATTACTTCCTCAAGTTGACACTCTTCCAAACCCACTTTCATCAATATAATCATCATAAATAGGAGGCAAGCTTTCATCATTATAAATATTCTCATCAAAACTTGCGGGACTAAAAATATCATATTCATCAAACATAACATCCCCAACCTTGTAGCTTTGCATATCATTAGCATCATGGATATTCAAAGAATTCATACTAACAACATTGCAATCATGCTCATCATTCAAAGATTTAGTGCCAAACATTTTATTGACTTCTTCTTCTAACACTTGAGCATAATTTTCCTTTCCATCATTTTCACGGAAGACATTAAAAAGATGAAGCATATGAGGCAACCTCAATTCCATTTTTTGTGTAGTTTTATTTTATAGAATAAACTAGTGAGAAAACAAGAAACTAAAAGATTCAATTACAAGATCTAAAGATATACCTTCGAGAAAAGAGCTTGATGTCTACTACACAACCTTCTTCTTGTAGACTCGTGTTGGGCCTCCAAGCGCGGAGTTTTGTAGGACTGTAGCAAATTTCCCTCAAGTAGATGACCTAAGGTTTACCAATCCATGGGAGGCATAGGATGAAGATGGTCTCTCAAAAACAACCCTGCAACCAGATAACAAAGAGTCTCTTGTGTCCCCAACACACCCAATAGAATGGTAAATTGTATAGGTGCACTAGTTCGCCAAAGAGATGGTGATACAAGCGTAAGATGGATGGTAGATATAAGTTTTCGTAATCTGAAAATATAAAAACAGCAAGGTAGCAAGTAACAAAATTGAGCAAAACGGTATTGCAATGCTTGAAAACAAGGCCTAGGGTTCATACTTTCACTAGTGCAAGTTCTCTCAACAATGATAACATAATTGGATCAAATAACAATCCCTCAACGTGCGAAAAAAGTCACTCCAAAGTTCCTATCGCGAAGAACATAAGATGAAATTGCTTGTAGGGTACGAAACCACATCAAAGTCATTCTTTCTGATCGATCTATTGGTCTATTCCTATAAGTACCACAAACTACCCTAGAGTTCATACTAAAATAACACCACTTGACAAACATCAATCAACCCTAATGTCACCTAGATACTCCAATGTCACCACAAGTATCCGTGGGTCAATTATACGATATGCATCACACTATCTCAGATTCATAATATTCAATCCAACACAAAGAACTTCAAGAGCATCCCGAGATTTCTACCGGAAAAAGGAATATGAAAACGTGCATTAACCCCTATGCATAGATTACCCCAATGTCACCATGGGAATCCGCAAGTTGATAACCAAAACATACATCAAGTCGATCAACATAACATCCCATTGCAACACATACATCAAGTGCTCTCACATCCAAATATTCAATCCGACATAACAAAACCTCAAAGGAAAAGACTCAATTCATCACAAGGAGATAGAGGTAAGAACACCATAAGATCCAACTATAGTAACAAAGCTCGCGATACATCAAGATCATGCCAAATCCAGAACACGAGAGAGAGAGAGAGAGATCAAACACATAGCTACCGGTACATACCCTCAACCCCAAGGGTGAACTACTCCCTCCTCGTCATGGAGAGCGTCGGGGTGGTGACGATGGCCACTGGTGATGGTTTCCCCCTCTGGAAGGGTGCCGGAACGGGCTCCCGATTAGTTTTTCATGGCTACAGAGGCTTGCGGCGGCGGAACTCCCGATCTAGGTTTCTTTCTGGGGGTTTCTTGATTTATAGGAATTTTTGGCATGGGTTTCACGCCAGGGGGTCCACGAGTTAGCGACAAGGCACGGGGGCGTGCCCTAGGGCGAGTGGACGCATCCTCCACCCTTCTTGTTGACTCGGGACTCTTCTGGCCCAACTCTTGTGCTTCGGGGGCTTCTTCTGGTCCATAAAAAGTCACTGTAAATTTTCAGCTCGTTTGGACTCCGTTTGATATTCCTTTTCTGCAAAACTCAAAAACAAGGAAAAAAACAAAAACCGGCACTGGGCTCTAGGCTAATAGGTTAGTCCCAAAAATAATATAAAATAGCATATAAATGCATATAAAATATCCAAGATGGATAATATAATAGCATGGAACAATAAAGAAATCATAGATAAGTTGGAGACATATCATGTACCACTTATTCTCGTTGAAACGGATTGAGGAGAGAGATAGCGCAAACTTAGGAAGGTCTTGAACGATCCACCAGTAGGATTTTGGAAAGAAGAAATGAATTGATATGGTAACAAAGGAAATAGAATATTCAACGAACCATTGTAAGAATCTAAAACGATTGAAGAAAAGAGAACGAATCACTGGGAAGAATTAGAAAATGAACAAAGGTACTTAAGAGAATTTAGATACAAGAGAACGAAGAGATCATGAGCTGATTATAGAATACTTGAACGAAGCACGAGAAGAATTATAGAATGAGAGCTGAAAGTTAAGAATCAAGATTTTTGAAATGCTGTCCTCCAGAGGACAAAACAAGAAGACTCCTGAAATGATTCGTATGGGTATGAAAATAATTCTTGACGATCAGAACCAATTTTTGAGGATGGCATGAAGCTATAACCACCAATCTTCAATAGAAAGGACCAAGATTTAGAGGAAATGCTTCTTCGATCCTCAAAAGCTGAGAATGATGGCGAGAAACACCATCGAAATTGTTGAGACACTCCGGAATAATGGAAAGGGAAAGGTTGAGACAACAATGAAAATAATTTGAAAGCGATCTTGGATGAGGCATCTGACTGATGATAATTCATTCTTACATCAAGCTTGAAAAGAATGGAGAATGACTCCGAAAAGAGTGAGAAGAGTTGGGTAAGATCCTGGGAAAAGACGTGTGGGTTATGGGCCCACTCAAGAGGAACCGTTGGAATGATTCTAAAAGGGAGATTGCACCAGTTGAATTAAATGGCTTGAATTTCAATGAGATAACAAACTCAAAATAGCTTGAATGTATTAAGAATGGAACCACGATATTCTGAGATATCTACAACACTCCAGAGAAGACATAGAGGGAGGCGAATGATTAAGAGGTGCACCGGCATGAGAAAGCATTTTAAACGAGGGAAGGGATATGATCAACATCGAAAGCTTGCATTGAATCCACCGGAGAAAAAAACAAGTGAAAGACTGATTAACTTGACGCTCCTACACACATTAACGAGAAATCACCGGATTAAAATATGAAAGAAAATGGATGAAGAGGCTTGCATGAATATAAGGATACTTAATTAACGAATTTGGATCCATAAATAAAAAGGGTGGGATGGTGGGAAAATAAAGGCAACTTGAGATGGATGAAACATACAATCCTTAGGCTTCTCAATGACTCCCGTATGGAATAACTTGAAGAGAAGTGCGCCGGTTGGAAAGGATTGAAATGACAATCTCAATGATCCTGAAGGATTAGCATTCACATAGAAATATGGGAACACCGCTTAGGAAAGGAATGGAATCAACACTTAACTTCAAAGCAACTGGAATACCACAAATAAAACAAAACAAAGGATTTGGCTTGGAACATAAGCCGGAAACAAACATGTGATAGATATTTCCCCAATCCCATATCATGTATCTGTCAGAAAGATGTCCTGGATAACTACTTGAATTCCCACCTACGAACTCCAAAATTTTTGGTTATGCAATCAGGTATAACAAGTACAAGGAGCAAAATATCATCACACAACTCCTAGCGGAATTATGTGCTCCAAATGTATTGCCTCCATCAACACATAACTAAGAAACTTGGAAACTGTGTACCTCAGACCTTTGAAAAACAACAACTATATCAGATCGCTCTCCCCAGTACTGAGTGGCGCCAAACTACTCTCACCACAAAGAGTATAGAAGTGTTTTCGACATCGGCATCCTCTGGTATTCCGGAACTGAAAGGATAGCACTGTGACGAAGATACCTTGGAGCACAACTCCCCGGGACACTGCCACAACCCCTAAATGTCAGGAGGCACCATGTAACGCCCCGAGACCGACGCTTCAAAAGCCTTCCAGTTATTTCGTTGCTGTTGTGTGTTTTATTTGTTTGTTGCATTCATCATCGCATCAATCGCATTGCATTGGCACTCTGTTGCCATCATTGTTTTCAAACTTGCATCCGCTCGTAGTTGCCGCGTCCCCCCCCTTTCTTTCGTTGACCGTTTCGAGACCAACTGTGTTTTCGGTTCCCTCTTGTCAAACCACCTAACCTCTCTCAGACCCCCTCGAGCGCGTCTGAAACTCTCCCGAACCCGAACCGCTCAGTCATTACCGTTGAATTTAGATCATCCCCAAACATCTATTAAACATCCCCGTTTTATTATTTAGACCCCCTACCTATTTGTTTCTCGACCACTCGATTTCGATCGGACGGACCGGATTAGTCCCTAATCTAATCTGCAGGCTATATATAACCAGTCAAACCCTAGTCCGAGGCATCCCATCCATTCCATCCATCCCATCCGCCGCCACTAGCTCCACCTGGTCTCCCCCATTCCTCGGGATCTTGCCCGATCCACCCATTCGATCCTGCCTTCTCCTCGTTTTCTCCATCCCACCAACCAGCAAACCCCCACCTCTCATTCTCAGATCGACTCTGCGCTCGATCCTGAGTGGATCAAGGCGCTGCCTTCGCTCCCGTGCCCGAGCGCCTGCTGGAGCTCAACCTCGCGCGGGCCTCGAACCACCTCGTCGTCCCGAGCAGGAATGCTCGTCCTCGTCTCTCTCGACGCCCGTTGCCCCTCGTCGGAACTCCTCTCCAGCACGCCGCCGCTAGCGTCCTCGACCACCAGGCCGACCCCGCGCCCTCTCCCTCGGTCCCTCCTTCTCTTCCTTATTTCTCCTGATCTTGCATCCCTCTCTCTCTCGCAGGAACTTCTCTCGTCATCCATGGCGCCCGCAAGTCCAAGCTCGCCGTTCTTCGCCAGATCCGGTGCCTCCCGCTCGGATCCCCGCCCCCACGACCTTGCTGGTCTTCCCTGCAGCTGCTGCCGCGCCGTTGACCCCGTCCTCGCCGCGCCCCTGGTTCCTCTACTTCGAAGATGAACGAGCGCGCCGCCCCTGCGTTGACTGCGCTCTGCCTCCTCTCGCTTGGGCCAGCATGCTGACTCAAGTCGACGCCAGCAGCCCAGCTGCCCAGCGCCTCCCCAAGGCCCAGCCTGCGCCCCACGGCCTGCCGGCCTCCTCCAGATCCAACCGGCCCATGAGGCCTGGTGAGCAGCCCCGCCCCTGTTCATTGATGGGCCAGCCTCAAATTCGGCCCGCATTGTATATTTTTTCCCTGCTGCGAATTTAGACATTTATCCAGGATTTACTGATTTATAGAAAAGCCCTTGCACATCATGCATATAATAACTAACTAACCATGCATCGGATTAAAATGTTTTAAATATGAAAAATGCTTAGAATTTTTGTAGATTAATAATATGCCACTTTCATCCATGTTTAAAATGTTTAAACTTGCCGTTTGTTTAAATTTCCTTAAATAATATGCTAAAATGCTTTATTTCATAACTAAATAACCGTAGCTCGGAATTAAATGTTCTTTATATGTAAATGGGGTGGAAAAATGTCTAGTTTAACATGGTGCACTTTATTTTCCTGTTTAACAACTCTAGAATTATGTAATAGGCAGAACAGTACCGAATCTAAAATATGGACATGAGGATTTTCCAGAATTGTTGTTTGTTGTTCCGGCCTCATTTAAACTTGCCTAAATAGTTAGATTACTTATGTTCCACCTCTTGCCATGTTTAACAACATTTAATATTGTTGTGTACCTAAACGGGAGCTAACTAAATAGTTGAATGTGGTGTTTTGTCAATATGAAACTCGTTGCATATTGAGCTCCACTTAACTTGTAGTATCGTTTGTTGCATTTTGCCATGCCATGCCTCTTTAAACCGGACATGCATCATACTTGTTTGTGCATCATGCCATGTTTATGCTTGTGCATTTACCATGTTGTTTGTTTCTTTCCGGTGTTGCTTCTTAGTTCCGATAATGTTGCGATTGTGAGGATTCGTTCGACTATGTTGGTTCGTCTACTTCATGGACTCGTTCTTCTTCCTTGCAGGATTTCAGGCAAGATGACCGCTACCCTGGATCTCACTACTATCATTGCTATGCTAGTTGATTCGTTCTATCACTATGCTGCGCTACCTATCACTTGTTCTTCAAGCCTTCCCAAATTGACATGAACCTCTAACCTTTGACACCCTTCCTATGCAAACCGTTGCTTGGCTATGTTACCGCTTTGCTCAGCCCTCTTATAGCGTTGCTAGTTGCAGGTGAAGTTGAAGATTGCTCCATGGTGATCTAGGGGCTCCTGCTATCGATAAGGCTCTGATACCAACTTGTAGCGCCCAAGATGTGATTCTATCCCAATCACATGATGAATTCATGATTGGGGCACAACCACATTTTGAGCGCATAGCAAGGTGGATATCATTACAACATACCATGTACTGAATAGATGAGAATACAATATAAAGGCTAATGTTATGAACATCTGGCAAGCTCGATCTGATGACTACTTGATAGTTTAGTGTGCCATGCTTTATGGCTTAGAATTGGGACTTCAAACACGTTTTGAACGTCATGGAGCATATGAGATGTTCCAAGAGTTGAATTTAATATTTCAAGCAAATGCCCGAGTTGAGAGATATGAAGTCTCCAACAAGTTCTATAGCTGCAGGATGGAGGAGAATAGTTCTGTCAGTGAACACATACTCAGAATGTCTGGGTACCATAACCACTTGACTTATCTGGGAGTTAATCTTCCTGATGATAGTGTCATCGACAGAGTTTTTCAATCACTGCCACCAAGCTATAAAGGCTTCGTGATGAACTATAATAAGCAAGGGATGGAAAAGAAAATTCCCGAGCTCTTCACAATGCTAAAGGTTGTGGAGGTAGAGATCAAGAAGGAGCATCAAGTGTTGATGGTTAACAAGACCACTAGTTTCAAGAAAAAGGGCAAAGGGAAGAAGGGGAACTTCAAGAAGAATAGCAAGCAAGTTGCTACTCCCGGGAAGAAGCCCAAGTATGGACCTAAGACTGAAACTGAGTGCTTCTACTGCAAAGGGACTGGTCACTAGAAGCGGAATTGCCCCAAGTATTTGCCGGATAAGAAGGATGGAAAGGTGAAAGGTATATTTTATATACATGTTATTGATGTGTACCTTACTAATGCTTGTAGTAGCGCATGGGTATTTGATACTGGTTATGTTGCTCATATTTGCAACTCAGAACAGGGGCTATAGATTAAACGAAGATTGGCTAAGGATGAGGTGACGATGCGCGTCGGAAATGGTTCCATGGTCGATGTGATCGTCGTCAGCACGCCTCTACATCTACCTTCGGGATTAGTTTTAGACCTGAATAGTTCTTATTTGGTGCCGACGTTGAGCATGAACATTATATCTAGATCTTGTTTGATGCGAGGCGGTTATTCATTTAAATTAGAGAATAATGGTTGTTCTATTTATATGTGTAATATCTTTTATGGTCATGCACCCTTGATGAGTGGTTTATTTTTGTTGAATCTCGATCATGGTGATACACATGTTCGTAATATTGAAGCCAAAAGATGCAAAGTTAGTAGTGATGTGCAACTTATTTGTTACACTGTCGTTTAGGTCATATTGGTGTAAAGCGCATGAAGAAACTCCATGTTGATGGGCTTTTGGAATCACTTGATGCTTGCGAACCATGCCTCATGGGCAAGATGACTAAGACTCCATTCTTTGGAATAATGGAGCTAGCCACTGACTTATTGGAAATAATACATACCGATGTATGCGGTCCAATGAGTGTTGAGGCTCGCGGCGGGTACCGTTATTTTCTGACCTTAATAGATGATTTGAGCAAATATGGGTATATCTACTTAATGAAACATAAGTCTGAAACATTTGAAAAGTTCAAAGAATTTCAGAGTGAAGTGAAATCATAGAAACAAAGAAAACAAAGTATCTACGATATGATCGCGTAGACAAATATTTGAGTACGAGTTTGGTCTTCATTTGAAACAATGTAGAATAGTTTCGCACCTCAGGCCACCTGGAACACCACAGCGTAATGGTGTGTCCGAACGTCGTAACCGTACTTTATTAGATATGGTGTGATCTATGATGTCTCTTACTGATTTACCACTATCGTTTTGGGTTTATGCTTTAGAGACAGCTGCATTCACGTTAAATACGACACCATCTAAATCGTTGACACAATACCATATGAACTATGGTTCGGCAACAAACCTAAGCTGTCGTTTCTTAAAGTTTGGGGCTGCGATGCTTATGTGAAAAAGCTTTAACCTGATAAGCTTGAACCCAAATCAGAGAAATGCGTCTTCATAGGATACCTAATGGAAACTGTTGGGTACACCTTCTATCACAGATCCGAAGACAAGATATCAGTTGCTCAGAATGGATGGCTTATAGAGAAGGAGTTTCACTCGAAAGAAGTGAGCGGGAGGAAAGTAGAACTTGATGAGGTAATTGTACCTTCTCCCGAATTGGAAAGTAGTTTATCACAGAAATCAGTTCCAGTGATTCCTACACCAATTAGTGAAGAAGCTAATGATGATGATCATAAAACTTCAGATCAAGTTACTACAGAACCTCGTAGGTCAACCAGAGTACGGTCCACACCAGAGTGGTATGGTAATCCTATTCTGGAAGTCATGTTACTAGACCATGATGAACCTACGAACTATGAGGAAGCGATGATGAGCCCAAATTCCGCGAAATGGCTTGAGGACATGAAATCTAAGATGGGATCCATGTATGAGAACAAAGTGTGGACTTTGGTGGACTTGGCCGATAATCGACAAGCCATAGAAAATAAATGGATCCTTAAGAAGAAGACTGACGTTGACGGTAATGTAACTATCAACAAAGCTCGACTTGTTGCGAATGGTTTTTGACAAGTTCAAGGAGTTGACTACAATGAGACATTCTCACCCGTAGAGATGCTTAAGTCTGTCCAAATCATGTTAGCAGTTGCCGCATTTTATGATTTTGAAATTTGGCAAATGGTTGTCAAAGCTGCATTCCCTAATGGATTTCTTAAAGAAGAGTTGTATATGATGCAACCAGAAGGTTTTGTCAATCCAAAAGGTGCTAACAAAGTGTGTAAGCTCAAGCGATCCATTTATGGACTGGTGCAAGCCTCTCGGAGTTGGAATATACACTTTGATAATGTGATCAAAGCATATGGTTTTATATAGACTTTTGGAGAAGCCTGTATTTACAAGAAAGTGAGTGGGAGCTCTGTAGCATTTCTGATATTATATGTGGATGACATATTATTGATTGGAAATAATACAGAATTTCTGGATAGCATAAAAGGATACTTGAATAAGAATTTTTCAATGAAAGGCCTCAGTGAAGCTACTTATATATTGGGCATAAAAGATCTATAGAGATAGATCAAGACGCTTAATTAGACTTTCACAAAGCACATACCTTGATAAAGTTTTGAATAAGTTCAAAATGGATCAGTCAAAGAAAAGCTTCTTGCCTGTGTTACAAGGTGTGAAGTTGAGTCAGACTCAACGCCCGACCATTGTAGAAGATAGAGAGAAAATGGAAGTCATTCCCTATACCTCAGCCATAGGTTCTATCATGTATGCAATGTTGTGTACCAGACCTGATGTGTGCCAAAGTAATCCAGGAGTGGATCACTGGACAACAGTCAAGAACATTCAGAAATACCTGAAAAGGACTAAGGATACGTTTCTCGTTTATGGAGGTGACAAAGAGCTTGTCGTAAATGGTTATGTGGATGCAAGCTTTGACACTGATCCGGATGACTCTAAGTCACAAATCGGATACATATTTATATTGAATGGTGGAGCTGTCAATTGGTGCAGTTCCAAGCAGAGCATCGTGGCAGGATCTACATGTGAAGCGGAGTACATAGTTGCTTCAGAAGCAGCAAATGAAGGAGTCTCGATGAAGGAGTTCATATCCGATCTAGGTGTAATACCTAGTGCGTCGGGTCCAATGAAAATCTTTTGTGACAATACTGGAGCAATTGCCTTGGCAAAGGAATCCAGATTTCACAAGAGAACCAAACACATCAAGAGACGCTTCAATTCCATCCGTGATCAAGTCAATGATGGAGACATAGAGATTTGCAAAAGACATAAGGATCTGAATGTTGCAGACCCATTGACTAAGCCTCTTCCATGAGCAAAACATGATCAACACCAAGACTCCATGGGTGTTAGAATCGTTACTATGTAATCCAGATTAATGACTCTAGTGCAAGTGGGAGACTGAAGGAAATATGCCCTAGAGGCAATAATAAAGTTGTTATTTATATTTCCTTATATCATGATAAAATGTTTATTATTCATGCTAGAATTGTATTAACCGAAAACTTAGTACATGTCTGAATACATGGACAAAACAAAGTGTCTCTAGAATGCCTCTACCTGACTAGCTCGTTAATCAAAGATGGTTATGATTCCTGACCATAGAAATGTGTTGTCATTTGATGAACGGGATCACATCATTAGAGAATGATGTGATGGAGAAGACCCATCCATTAGTTTAGCATAATGTTCGTTAAGTTTTATTGCTTTTTCTTTCTTCATGACTTATACATGTTCCTCTGACTATGAGATTATGCAACTCCCGAATACCGGAGGAACACCTTGTGTGCTATCAAATGTCACAACGTAACTGGGTGATTATAAAGATGCTCTATAGGTGTCTCCGAAGGTGTTTGTTGAGTTGGCATATATAGATCGAGATTAGGATTTGTCACTCCGTGTATCGGAGAGGTATCTCTGGGTCCTCTCAGTAATGCTCATCACTATAAGCCTTGCAAGCAATGTGACTAATGAGTTAGTTGCAGGATGAAGCTTTATGGAACAAGTAAAGAGACTTGATGGTAACGAGATTGAACTAGGTATGAAGATACCGACGATCGAATCTCGGGCAAGTAACACACCGATGACAAAGAGAACGATGTATGTTGTTATGCGATTTGACTGATAAAGATCTTCGTAGAATATGTAGGAACCAACATGAGCATCCAGGTTCTGCTATTGGTTATTGATCGGAGATGTGTCTCGATCATGTCTACATAGTTCTTGAACCCGTAGGGTCCGCATGCTTAACGTTCGATGCCGATTTGTATTATGAGTTATGTGTTTTGATGACCGAAGTTTATTCGGAGTCCCGGATGAGATCACAAGGACATGACGAGGAGTCTCAAAATGGTTGAGAGGTAAAGATTGATATATTGGAAGGTTACATTCGGACACCAGAATGGTCTTGGGAAGTATCGGATAAGTTTCGGAGTACCGGGAGGTTACCTGAACCCCTCGGGGGACTATTGGGCCTTCATGGGCCCTAGTGGAGAGAGGAGGCCGGCGGCTAGGTGGAGGCGCACGCCCCCCCCCCCCCAAGCCCAAACCTAATTGGACTAGGGTTGGGGGGCGCGGACCCCCTTTCCTTCTCTCCTCCACCTCTTTCCCCTTTCCCCCTTCTCCGGAAAAGAAGGGGGAATCCTACTAGGACTGGGAGTCCTAGTAGGACTCCCCACAGTTGGCGCGCCCCTTAGTCGGACGCCTCCTCCCCTCCTCCTTTATATACGGGGGCAGGGGGCACCCCAAAGGCACAACATTGTCTTAGCCGTGTGTGGTGCCCTCCTACACCGCTTACTCCTCCAGTAGTATTATCGTAGTACTTACACGAAGCCCTGTGCAGATCACGTCATCAACACCATCATCACGCCGATGTGCTGACGAAACTCTCCCTCGACCCTCTGCTGGATAAGGAGTTCGAGGGACGTCATCGAGCTGAACGTGTGTTGAACTCGGAGGTGCCGTACATTTGGTGCTAGATCGGTTGGATCGTGAAGACGTTCGACTACATAAACTACGTTAACATAACGCTTTCACTTTCGGTCTACGAGGGTACGTGGACACACTCTTCCCCTCTCGTTTCTATGGATATCCTAGATAGATCTTGCGTGATCATAGTAATTTTATTTTTAAATTGCATGCTATGTTCCCCAACAGGGCTGGCGCGGCGGCGCCATGCAGGAGCTTGATGGAAACTACGTTTATAGAGAACCAGAGAGAGAGAGACCGGGAGGTGAGAGGAGTCCGACAGAAGGAAAAGAAAGGAGAAGGTAGGAGCAGGGGAGGTGTGGTCCGGCCTGACGGAGGAAAATGGGGCGGAGTCCTGGTGGCTGGGTGTGCCAGCGGCGACTATGCCATGGAGGGAGGAGCTCCCTCTCGATCCCACATCGAGCAACCAGGGAGACTCTTGGTCAGGGCAGCAAGGCTCTCTGGTGGCTTCTATCTAAGGAGCTTGGGCAGGTGGTTGGTTGGGGGATCGAGGCAAGCAGAGGATCAGTTGGCCCAATTTGGAAAACGAGGAGGAAGGTGGCGGCTTTGGTTGGTGGTTTGGGAGGTGGATCTGGGAGGATCCCAAGGAAGAAGGGAGTTGGTCGGATGGCGGCGGAGTCTGCGGGATGGATGGATTAGATAGGCTAGGCTAGGGTTTGATCTGGTATATATATAACAGGTGGATTAGCTTAGGGGCTATTCAGTCCCTCCGATCGTAATCGGATGGCCCATGATAAAATGCTAGGTGAGTCCAAAGAAGAAACCAAAGATGTTTTAGGGATGTTTGGGGATGATCCGGACCCATTGGTCACAACTGCCCAGGCCGAGTTCGTGACAACTTTCGGATGTGCGGGAGGGGCTTGATAAAAGGCCATGGAGGCAATGGGGTTTGATGGGTTCAAAGAAGAGAGATAAGCGAGCGGTCCGGTTGATCTGAGAGGAGGTGAACAGAGACAAGGAAGAAGCGGCAACTACGAGCAGATGCAAACTTAAGAAAACATGCGGATGCAATGCGCATGATCCAATGATGAAATGCAACAAGTAAATAAAACACACGACGACAATGAAGAACATGGAAGGCGTTTGGAGCGTCAGTCTTGGGTCGTTACAACTCTCCCCCACTTATAAGAGATCTCGCCCCGAGATCTAGGAATGAAAACAGAGAGAAGAGGTAATGCTAAGTTGCTTTTGACAAACGAGTGAAACCAAAGAACCTAGAGAGGTTGAACAACTTGACAGAAATGATATAACGGAGATGAACCATAACACCCCTGTGTAATGATGCTACAGTAACCCCTGGGGTTAAGTTAATCATTTTGCTAAACAAGTGTTTGATCATCCTTGGTTCTCTCTCATTTCAAATTCTAGTTGAACTCAATTTCAAATTCTGAGTGAAATTCAAAATTGGTCAAACAGGAAAACTAAAATGTCCATCATGTGCCAAATAATCCATAACTAATATTGGTGGTGAACCAACATTTCTTGCAAAATGTTTAAGTGGCCTAAACTACTTAAAATAGTGACCTAAGCAATAAATTAAATCTGTTTTTATTTATAAAAATTGCAAACTATTTCAAAAGCCTCACACTATTTTTGTGGCAGTGACCAATAATTCTTTGAAATTGTTCTGGTCAGTGGCATATTTTTGCAAAGTCAATTGTGGCTAAAAGAAAATACAAAAGTTGCTGGAAAAAGAAAAACAAAAAAAGAAAAGGAAAAGAAGATGGGATAGAAAGCCCCTGCCCCACTTGGGCTTCGGCCCACCCGAGCTAGCTGGCCCAACTAGGCCGGCCCAGGGGCCCTCCTCGGTCGCTCTCCCCTCCCTCCTATTCCCCTAGTGCGCGCCGCTACAGGGGCTCGTCGCCGCCTGACCACCTCGTCGGCAATGCCGCGGGTGGATAAGAGCACCCCATCTAGCTCCTGAGTCCTCCCCCACCTATCTCCACCCACTCCCCTCTCCATCTCGGCCGCTCTCTCCCTCGCTCGCCCCTCGCCTCTTCTCCTCGTTCAGATCCATCACCGAGCACCGTTGCTGTCGTGCCTTGCTGCTCGCCTTTGGCCACCAGCGCCTGCTGCTTCCTTCGTGGTGTCTAGACAGTCCGTCGGTGACTACCTCGTTGCCTGGTGCCCTCAGCAGGAGCAGGGAGGGCCTGCAGCTGCCGTTCACCATCGCCCTTTTCTTCTTCGACTCCGGTGCTCGCCGACGGCCTCAAGTTCCTCTGCTGCTACCAACCTGCCAAGGGCCTCCATGTGAGCCGCTAGGTGAGTGGCCTCCCTCCTCTGCCCTCTAGATCCTCTATCCCGCATCGTAGCCGTGGTTTCGCGTGCGTCCGAACCCGCTGCCGCTGACGAGCTCACCGCTGTGATCTCTGTTACGGTCACGCGTGGTCGAGCCCAGCATCGAGCTCCTGGAGCTTGTGCGAGTCCAATGAGACCTCTAGTGTGCCTCCCCATGCCGTGCAGCGCCGAATCCATTGACACCGAATTCCTGCGTCCGTTGACGATGACCTAGCGCTCGGCTCCACCCGTTTTTGCTCGCGCTAGTGCTACAGATCAACGCGGGATGTCGTCCCCATTCGAACGAAACGATCTGCCATTCTTTTGGTCGCCATACGGTGATTTCCTATGGGTCCCATGGCTGCGCCGCCGTGTTTTAGCTTGCCGACGCTACTCCGGTGCCGACGCTGACGTGGCTCGGTGGGCCCCGCCCCTGGGTCACTGACCAGTGGGCCCTAGGGGCCCCATTGACTGGGTTGACCCAGTCAACATGTTGAGTGGGCAGCCACAACCACTGACATGTGGTCCCCCATTATAATTAGTCTAATTAAAATGTTTTAATTAAAATATAAGTATTTTATCCTAATGACTCACTGACATATGAGGCCCACACCCCTAATTAGTTTAGTTAGTTTAGTTTAAACCACTGTAAGTTTATCAGAGGCTGACATGTGGGTCCCACTGGACCCACAGGTCATGTTTGACTTGGTTAGCGAGTCTGTTGACTACTGACGTCATGTACACGTCATGCTGATGTCATAACTCCTTTTCTGTTAAAATTAAATAAATTTAGAAAATGTTTTAATCTTTGAAAATCTGTAGAAAATAAACTGTAGGTCGGATGGAAAAACTTTATACATGGAAGTTGATTAGAACGATGAGACGAATCCGATCGTGCTGTTTGTTTCCATGTCGGGACCCCCTACGTAGGTGAACCTGTAACTTTTAGCCTGATTCTGGTAGATGAATAGTGCGTATACACCGGTTAATAAATACAACCTTAATCCTAGAATAACTAAATGATTTAGACATATTTTTACGCAACCCTGCACTGCACCGTAGCATAGCATGCTCTGTGTTGCATATGTTTGCTGTGTATTTATTTGTTTCCTCTCCCTCTTCCCTCTTGTTAGACCCCGACACCGACGTAGTCCCCGAGGCTGACGCAGCTCCGGAGTACGACTACACATTTGACGACCAGACCCTTTTCGCAGAGCTTCCAGGCAAGCAAACCCCCCTGTTCATTCTGATATCGCCCATTTCTTTCCCTCCCATGCTTGCATTAGAACTGCTACTGCTTTTGTATGATCCTATTTGGATGCATAATGTTTTTGGTTACCTGCTTTCATACCTTACCTGCGTATTCTAAACTACTTAGTATATGTTGGTTAGAGATCCATCAGTGACCCCCACCTCATCCCAGTTGCCCTGCTTTATGTTTGATGACTCGATCAACGTGATCGACATCCAAGCCCTGACACCGCACATCAGCCCCGTTTTGTTGTACAACACTATTGGGTTACTATCGAGTGCCGAGGGTGATACCTCGTCAGCACTTCTGATGTTAACCTTGTAGGTTAGATCATTAGTTGTGGTCATCAAGGGTGATTCCTCCTTCACCACCCCCGATAACGATGCTGTCATGGAACTCCTCAAGAGTGGACCTCGAGGGTGATTCCTCCTAGGTTCACCTTGACGACTACATCAGGTGGAATTCCATTGAGGGTGATTCCTCAGGGTTCCCCTTGGTGTTTCGGACACATGGTTACTATGGCTTTACTACATAACCATGATACTAAAGTTGGGTCGGCCCTGAGGGGTACCCGCGAGCATATTTGCGAGTGATGTGGAGTGGAGTTGACCTGGAAGGTGCCCGTGAGATAACTACGTGGCGTAGCCGGGCATTCTTAGCCCTTGCCGCAAGTCCATGAGACGGGGCGACGGGGTCACATCGATCGTGAGTCTCTACTCGTTACTGCGTGCTCCTAATTCACTAACGGTGTGGATATTTGATCCGAGTAGGCCTCTAGCCTTTTATGCACTGACCACCGCGCGGGAATATGTATGGGCACTCTCCATCATATGTATCTGCCGAAAGCTCACTGATGTCAGTGATGGAGCGGCGCACGCCGGGTTAGACTGCATAAGCACCTGCCTTATTTAAAGGAGGTTGCCAGGTTTGCTCACCGGCCGCCCTTGCAACGCGCAGGATTGCAAAGAACGATTGGCTCATGACCCCTTCCCATTTAGGTTGTAGACCAGCGTGCTAGCCTCTTTGTTGAGCCTAGGTAGGACTACGGTGTGTTGATCGGCCGAGATCGGTCATGACCTAATGGTGTGTTTGGCCAGAGTTGATCGAGCATGTTGGGTAAGTTTGCGCACCCCTCCAGGGAAGATTGATCTATTTGAATAGTCGGGTCCACGATAACAGACGCTCGGAGTTGTATCCTAATCGATACAACTAGAACTAGATACTGAATGGTGATGCATGCAATGGATATGTGGCTTCGAGTTTGCTTTCCCACAGGGAGTCAAGGATCTCTGGGCGTTATTTCTACAACATGTTTGTTAAATATAAACTGCTATTCTATGCTCTTCTGATTGCTGCAAGATGCTTGGAGCTGCTTGAAGATGCTAGTCTTTGATAGGCTAGGCTTTCCCCTTCTCTTCTGGCATTCCGCAATTCAGTCTATAGATACTACCCATTTCATTGATACACATGCATATGTAGTGTAGATCCTTGCTTGCGAGTACTTTGGATGAGTACTGACGGCTGCTTTGCTCCCCTTTTTCCACCTCTTTCCATTCTTCTCGGATGCTGCAACCAGATGGTGGAGCCACGGATCCAGATGCCACTTTCAAAGATGACTGCTACTAAACTGAGGGTGCCTACTGAGGGAGTCCTGGATTGGGGGTATCCACAAAATATTTGTTGAGAAGTTTATTTCAACAAGCATTAATGGTTCATTT
Source organism: Triticum aestivum (assembly GCF_018294505.1). NCBI lineage: Eukaryota > Viridiplantae > Streptophyta > Magnoliopsida > Poales > Poaceae > Triticum > Triticum aestivum. Next base: position 225,744,230 of record NC_057804.1, on the reverse strand, counting down.
TTGAGAGAAAAATATGTTGATGCAGCCCACTTTGAGGAGTCTTGTGGTTCATTGCATTCAACAAGGGGTCTTGTTGTCTCATGCAGTTTGCTATAAAACTGATAGATGTGGCTTTGAAGCTTACTTTGTTGTCCCATGCAGTTTCTATAAAACTTCTATGTGGTTCACTTGTCCCACTTGTATAACAGGGAAAAATAATATCTCAAAGAAGCTCGCTTCTATATTAGATGTAGTTCACTTGCTCAGTCCTTGTGGTCCACTCGGTTGGTCAATGCGCGTAAAAAATTAATAAGTATGAAAAAAGGACAACAAAAACTCATGAGTTTCACTTTTGGTAGTGTTGCGGTTCACTTTCGGGAGTGTTCTGGTCCACTCTCGTTCAAAAAAGAGTTGAAAAACAACAAAAACTTGTGCGAGAAAAGTTTGCGTCCGACAACAAAAAGTTAAGAAGTTCGTTTTCCCCTCTGATGCAGTGTGGTTTTTAGTCTGAAAGCAGTGCGTTCTTCTGTCCGATGCAGTACACTCGTCGATTTTGGTCTCGCGAAAAACAGAGTGTTCGCTTTTCGGTAAAAATCAAAACTGCTCTTAAACCGTAAAGAATTAGAGAGAGTGTTCTACATGAAAAAGTTGCGTATCATCGATATCTTTCCAACGGCGTATCGTTTGAATCATTCCGACCAGTGGTTTGCAAAAATTTCGCGAAAAATGGCCGCTGTCACTCGTCGTCCGCCGCACGATTTTCAAAATTTACTTAAAACCATAAGGAATCTCAAACATATTTCAACATATGAAAGTTGCACCTCGTTGTAGCTTTCCAATGGCGTATTACACGCCTCGTTTCGGCAAACGGTTCAAAAACAGGAGCGAAAACAGTACTGAAATTTTTAAAAAACTTGAAAAAACAGAATTCCGCGATTTAGTAAATTTGAAACTGCTCTTAAACCGTAATGAATTAGAGAAAGATTTATATATGGGAAAGATGCGCCTCGATGATATCTATCCAACGGCGTATCATTTGCTTCATTCCGCCAAACAGTTTAGAAAAAAACGCGAAAAAACGCTCGCTGCCACTCGTCATCCGCCGCACCATTTTCAAAACTGCTCTTAAACCATGTGGAATCTCGAAAAGTGTTCAACATGTCGAAGTTGCGCCTAATCCATAGCTTTTCAACGGTATATTACACGCCTCATTCCGATAAACAGTTAAAAAATTAGAGCGAAAGCAGTACCGAAAAAATAGCGCATGCATTTTTTTTCCGACGAGTTCACTCGTGTGAGTACTGCAGCACACTTGGTTCAAAGAATGACGTGCACTTGCGTTCAGCGTGCAGTGCGGAAGTGGTGTGCAGGATAGTTATTCTGCTAATATTAGCAGAATATATATATATATATATATATATATATATATATATATATATATGATATATATATAATAGCCGCACAGGAGACATAATAATACTTTTAGGCAAAAAGTATAAATATAGCCTTATAACCAAAATAACATTGTTTTTACAATGATCTGATTTGTCACTCGAACAAGACATCCTTCGAGCACTGCGCCTCTATTAGGCGGGCACCTTCTGTTACCTGTGCTAAATAGTGCTTGGCCGGATATTGGCCTCCATCCGGATCCTGGGTCGCCACAATGCTGGCCTCCATATCTATCCAAAATGCTTTAACGCGGGCAAGGGTCATCCGTGCACCTTCTATGCACGCCGACCTTCTCATGGCATCAATCTGAGGCACGGGCCCAAGGAACTATTGCACCAAGCCAAAGTAACTGTCCGGCTTAGGCCCCTTTGGCCAAAGATGGTCTATCACATACAGCATTGCAAATACGGACAACCTGTGAAGTTCCGCCACAGTAGCCATCTTCTCACTTAACGGCAGCGGGCGTGCGGGAGCATGAAATTGCGACCAGAAAAGCTTCTCCACTTCTTTATCACCTTGATCCTCGAAAAACTTGGCTGCATCAGCTGTACTCTTCGCCAAGTCCGCATACGCATCTGTAGGACTCCAGCGTCCATCCAGGGGAGCATACTTCGGATCCAAAAACTTCGTCCGTAGTAAGTACGAGCCCCCAGCCACGATTTTGTCGGCCTATTGGAGCTCCTCCCGCATACCCCGGATCTCGGTCCGCATCTCCTTCTTGGCATTAAGTGCCTTGTCCAGCTCGGTCGAGCTAGCCTTACTCTCCTTTTCAAGGAGTACATACCGGTCGGCGGCATTTTTCAACTCCACAGCCATTTCGGCTATATTTTCCTCACTTCGGCGATGAGCAGCCTATTTGGCTCTCAATTCTTCGGCCGCCTTTAGGGCATCCGCATCGCTAGCCCGAGCTTGTTCCTTGGCCTGAGCAAGTTCCGTCCTCAGGGCCTCCACGACAGCAGCTCCATCTGAAGTACAAACACATTGCGTTAATAGTATGCCCCTCTCACACTTTCCTATACAACATAATAAGGGAAGTAGAGCACATACCCTGTGACTCATCCAGCCGCTTGTTCACCAGCGTGATATCGGCATCGATAGATCCGATTTGCCTCCTTAGTTCGGCAACCTCAACAGACTGGTCGGCTGTCGGATCCTTAGACACCTGCGCACATGTACAGCGCAGCCATTACTATATGATCCCCCGTTTGCCGCCTATGGCGGGCAACCAGAGTATCAGGGGCTACTATCCATATGGAGCACACCTAGCGCGTGCGTTACAACCAAAAAATAGTGCATTTTTCCACTACATACCTCAAAGCCTCTGAGCAGGCTCGTAAATGCCTCATTCAAACCACTTGTAGCGGAGGAAATCTTCTTAAGCACCACGCTCATTAATGAGCGGTGCTCCTCCGAGAGCGCAACTCACTCCAGAAGACCTATCAGTACGTCCGGCCAAACACCGAACTGTGCCGGACCCTCCTCATCGCCCCCTGTGGGAGCCAAACGCTCCGGGCTTAGGGCGGCTAACATATTAGCTTCCAGCTTCGGCAGAATCGGACTCCTCCGTGATGACACCTCAGTGCCGCCCGCTTCATGAGGCGGGGAAGGGGGTGGGGTCTCGCTCTCCATCATCTCTGGAGGAAGATTCCTCGAAGACGAGCTCTGTTGAGAAGAGCTGCTAGCCGGACTGCAAAAGACGAATCCTGGTTAGGGATCTCACAGAAACACCACACCTTCAGATTAACGATTAACTTACAGCTCGGTGGAGGGCTGGCCCGTTCGTGGGCATGACGCGGTGAGGGTGCCTATCGTGGTAGAGCCCCATGGTGATGCGTTCTTTCCTTGCTTGGGCATCTCCGTCTCCAGGTCTTCGGAGGCGGCCCTCTTCTTCCCGCGCAGTGAGGAGGCTTTAGCCTCCCCTCCCCGACTATCCTCCTCAGGGGTGGTAACGATTCCCCTGGTTTGGATGCGTAGTGTGTGAAGTTCGGCTTCACTCCCCTTTCATTTGCCTTTCTCTGAGGGCATTTTGCTGAGCACCCGGCCAAGCATCTTGGCAACGGTCGTACCAGGCGAGCCTTCAGGAAGTGGCGCCGGACACCTGATTCTCTCCGCCTTGTTGAGCCATTCCTGGCCACAGGGCGTTTCAGAACAATGACAAATATAAACGAAGTGTCCGGCTTTAAAGGTTACTTACTTGGGCATCTAGGCGATTGCATCTTAGGCCCGCATCCTCGGTGGTGTCCGGAAACTTTACTTGTGGTCCGAAGAATAATTTACACATCCCTTCGAGCTTCAGGCCGAAGAAGTGCTTAATAGTCCGTGGACCCTCCGGATGGAACTCCCACATCCGGAGAGGCCGACGTTTGCACGACAACATCCGTCGGATTAGCATCACTTGAATTATGCTGAAAAGATTTATGTCCCTCTCGAGAAGCTCCCGGATGCGATTCTGCAGTACTGGTACATCGCCAGCGGGCACCCAATTCCGTCGTACGTTGATCCAAGATGCCAACTATGATGGAGGGCCCGAGCGGAACTCGGGGGCGGCTACCCACTTTGTGCCTCAGGGAGCCGTAACATAAAACCACCTCCGTTGCCATACATCGGATACTTCCGGGAAAGAACCCTCTGGCCATGGGGCATCGGCGTTCCTGCTTATTATGGCACCTCCGCACTCCGCATGTCGCCCCTCAATCATCTTCGGCTTCACATTGAAGGTCTTGAACCATAAGCCGAAGTGTGGGGTAATGTGGAGAAAAGCCTCGCACACAATAATGAACGACGAGATATGGAGGATAGCGCCTGGAGCCAGATCATGAAAATCCAACCCATAGTAGAACATGAGCTCCCTCACAAAGGGGGCGAGGGTGAGGCCTAGGCTGCGGAGGAAGTGAGGGACAAACACAACGCTCTCATTGGGCTCTGGTGTAGGGATAACCTGCCCTGGAGCAGGAAGCCTGTGCTGGATATCAGCGGTCAGGTATCCGACCTCCCTAAGCCTCGTAATGTCCTCCTCTTGGATTGAGGAGGCCAGCCACCGGCCTTTAGGGTTGGATCCGGACATACTGGAGGATATGGGTGTTGGAGCTTAGGTCTTCGGTGTTGGAGCTCGAGGTGCGAGAAGGTGCAAGGGAGGTGGAAAAGAGGCATAGGCCTTGACCCCTTTATAAAGGGGGTGAATATCAAGAGTCCTCAGCGTGACCGCTTGAGACTTATCCAAAAATACACGGAGTCATACCAACGGTCGTCGTGGGGTTACGCACGCCCATATTGATGGAAAATCCCATAATAAGGGGAACACGATCTCTGCTTTGATAGGACATGCCAATAAAACCACCTCGCAACGCGAGTCGAGGTGGGGCATGAAACGCCAGTTCGTGTTTGACCAGGCCACGGTGCAAGGGCATGACGTACGAAGATTGCCAGCAGATCAGATTTACGCTATGTTCCCTACAATGGTATGTGAAGATCATCTTGCAGATCCGGACACGGTTTGAGTGTTCGATAACTACTTTGGAGTATTCGGAGAAGGAACCCGCCTTGCAATGCCAAAGACAAGACTGCATGTCGGACTCATCGTCATTGAAGCCTGTTTCAGGGGCTACTGAGGGAGTCCTGGATTAGGGGGTATCCGGACAGCCGGACTGTATACATTGTCCGGACTATTGAAGCATGAAGATACAAGACTCAAGACTTCGGCCCGTGTCCGGATGGAACTCTTCTTTGCGTGGAAAACAAGCTTGGCGATCCGGATATTGTGTTTCTTTCCTTGTAACCGACTCCATGTAAACCCTAGCCCCCTCCGGTGTCTATATAAACCGGAGAGGTTGGTCCTTAGAAGGCTGATCACAATTACAATCATACCATCATAGGCTAGCTCCTAGGGTTTAGCCTCGGTGATCTCGTGGTAGGTCTACTCTTGTACTACTCATATCTTCAATATTAATCAAGCAGGAAGTAGGGTTTTACCTCCATTGAGAGGGCCCGAACCTGGGTAAACATTGTGTCCCTCGCTTCCTGTTACCATCAGCCTAAGACGCACAGATCGGGACCCCCTACCCGAGATCCGCCGGTTTTGACACCGACACCTACTACTATGTGACGGACACAGACGACCATGAGTAGTTAGGAGGCTCCCAGGCAGGAGGCCTTGCCTTTTCGATCGTTGATACTTTTGTGCTTGCCTTCTTAAGGCAAACTTGTTTAAGTTATGTTTGTACTCAGATATGATTGCTTCCGCTGACTCGTTTGTATTCGAGCTGATGTATTCGAGCCGTCGAGGCCTCTGGATTGTGATATAAATCTTGTATTATTTTAATTTGTGTCTAGAGTTGTGTTGTGATATCTTCCTGTGAGCCCCTGATCTAGATCGTACACATTTGCGTGTATGATTAGTGTATGATTGAATCGGGGGCATCACATGAACGCGAATGAAAACACTCTGGTAGACAAGAGGAACAAGGAAGACAGCGAGAACCAAGAGCTCAAGGGACAAGATAGATCTTGAAACACTATGGTTAAAATGAGATAGAGGAGGAAGAACGAAGGATTTTGGGTGGCACTCCGGTGGAAAAGAAAAGGAAACTTGATATGACGATGACAAGATGGGATGATACTTGACGAGAGAAACAACACAATACCTCATGGACAAATGAATTGATATGGTATCAAAGGAAAAGGAATCTTGAACGAACCATCGTAAGAATTGAAAATGATTGAAGAAAAGAGAACGAATCACCAAGAATAATTAGAAAATGAACAAAGATACTTAAGAGAATTTAGATACAGGAGAATGAAGAGATCACGAGCTGATTAGAGAATACTTGAATGAAGCAGGAGAAGAATTGGAGAATGAGAGCTGAATGTTGAGAATAAAGATTTTTGAAATGATGTCCTCCAGAGGACAAAATGAAAAGTCTCTTGAAATGAATCATATGGGTATGAAAAGAATTCTTGACGATCGGAACCAATTTGTGAGGATGGCATGAAGCTATAACCACAAATGTTCAAGAGAAAGGACCAAGATTTAGAGGAAATGCTTATTAGATCTTCAGAAGCTGAGAATGACAATGAGAAACACCATCGAAATTGTTGAGACACTCCAGAATAATGGAAAGGGAAAGGTTGAGCCAATGATGAAAATATTTTGAAAGCCATCTTGGAGGAGGCATCTAACTGATGATAATTCATTCTTCCGTCAAACTTTGAAAAGAATTGAGAATGACTCCGAATATAGTGAGAAGAGTCAGGTAAGATCCTGGGAAAATACATGTGGGTTATGGGCTCACTCAAGAGAACACCAATGGAACGATTTTAAAAGGGAGATTGCATCGGTTGAATTAAATGGCTTGAACTTGAGTGAGATAACAAACTCGAAATAGCTTGAATGTATTAAGAATGGAATCATGAATCTTCTGAGATATCTACAACACTTCAGACAAGAAATAGAGGGAGGTGAATGATTAAGAGGTGCACCGGAATGAGAAAGCATTTGAAATGAGGAAAGGGATATGATCAACATCGAAAGCTTGCATTGAATCCACCAAAGAAAAAAATGAGAGTGAAAGAATAATTAACTCAAAGCTCCTGCGCATCTTCATGAGAAATGACTGGATTAAAATATGAAAGAAAATGGATGAAGAGGCTTGCATGAATAAAAGGATACTTTATTAACAAATCTGGCTCCATAAATAAAAAGGGTGGGACGGTGGGAAAACAAAGGCAACTTGACATGGATGAAATAGACAATCCTCAGGCTTCTCAATGGCTCCCATATGGAATAACTTGAAGAGAAGTGCACCGCTTGAAAAGGATTGACATGACAATCTCAATGATCCAGAAAGATTAGCATTCACATAGAAATATGGGAACGCCGCTTAGGAAAGGAATGGAATCAATACTTAACTTTGAAGCAACTGGAATACCACAAATAAAACAAAACAAAAGATTTGGCTTGAAAAATAAGCCGGAAACAAACATATGATAGAGATTTCCCCAATCCCATATCATGTATCTGTCAGAAAGATGTCCTGGGTAACTACTTGAATTCCCACCTACGAACTCCCAATTTTTTTGGTTATGCAATCAGGTATAAATAGTACAAGGAGCAAAATATCATCACACACCTCCTAGCAGAATTCTATGCTCCAAATGTACTGCCTCCATGAACACATAACAAAGAACCTCAGAAACTGTGTACCTTAGACCTTCGAAAAACAACAACTATACTAGTTGTGGCAATACATCTATTCGCTCTCCCCAGTAGTGGACGGCTCCAAACTACTCTCACCACAAAGAGTATAGAAGCGTTTTCGATGTCGGCGTCCTTTAGTATTCCTGAACTGAAACAATAGCACTATGAAGAAAACACGTTGGAGCCCAACTCCCCGGGACACTACCACATCCCCTAAATGTCAGTAGGAACCAAGACAGAATTCTCGTCACATCGATATCGCCAAGATTCCAACAATACTCGCACGATCGTAAAAAAATTGATTGAAAAAGGAGAGTAATGGAAACAAAAACATCTACGTCATGATTCCTCACCAGAGCAACGAAGGGGATGAGGAGTAAAAAGCATTCCTACTCTCCGATATATATAACTAGGACTCAAAACATTTTTATTTCTAGACTCAACAATGTCAGCGGTTCGATCAATCAAGGGGGCTCCTACGGTCGATAAGGCTCTGATACCAACTTGTAGCGCCCAAGATTCTATCCCAATCATGTGATGAATTCATGATTGGGGCACAAACACATTTCGAGCGCATAGGAAGGTGGATATCATTACAATATACCATGTACTAAATATATGAGAATACAAGATAAAGGCTTACACTCGCCAAAAGCTACATCACGAATACACCAATGCATAGCAATCATCATACAGAAGAGCAAGATCCGACTATGGATGAAATCAAACGAAAAATAAGAAACGACATCCATCCTGCTAATCCCAGGCTCCCGACCCGGAACCTATCCCTTGATCAAAGAAGAAGAAGTAGAATAACTCCAAAATGAGCAAGCATCGCTCTCATGTCAAAGCATTGCTTTACTTGTACCTGTACCTCCAACTATTGTTGTAATAATCTATGAGCCACGAGGACTCATCAGTCCCATTACCATGGGTATCAAGACTAGAAAAGCTTAATGGGTATGGAATGGATAAGTTGTGAGGTTGCAGCAAGCACTAAGCATTGTATGGTGGCTAACTTACGAGTACAAGAGTAAGAAGAGTAACTATGCATACGATCGCAAACTTCTAATGATCAATAAGTGATCCTAAACTACTTACAATTCAATCATAACCTCACTGTGTTCTCTTCCCGAACTCCCTCAAAAAGAGACGGTCACGGTTACCCATGTGGTTGGTGTATTTTATTTCGGATCTGGTGTCAAGTTCTCTACAACCGGATATTATAAATTTCCCATCTGCCACATAACCGCGGGCACGACTCTCGAAAAGTTTAAAACCCTGCAGGGGTGTCCCAACTTAGTCCATCATAAAGTCCCACGATCCATGGAGGAAAATCCTAAATTCCGGAACAACCCGATCAAGCTCGGAATCCCGGTTCACAAGACATTTCGACAATGGTAAAACTAGTCCAGCAAGACCTCCGACGTGGCGACATCCTGATAGTAACCGTGCATATCTCGTCTCAGGCCATGATCGGATGAACACTATGTACGGCAAATGAAAACCCCAGTTGACGGGGTGGCACCGCAAGTGGCTCTATTTTGGACCAACACTCATGAGGAGCACTGGCCTGAGTTGTTGATTAATTATCCTCGTGTACCGCTATGTCCCTATGCAAGTTTTAGTTGTTATTAGGAAAATGGTAAAACCAATATTGGGCCTTGCTGGAAGAGTTTTATTCAAAGTGAACTGTCAAGGGGGCCCATAAATGTCGACTGTGTTTGGAACGCAAAATCAAGGAACATGACACCGATATGACGGAAACTAGGGCGGCAAGAGTGGAACAAAACACCTGGCAAAAGGCCGAGCCTTCCACCCTTTACCAAGTATATAGATGCATTAATTAAATAAGAGATATTGTGATATCCCATGATATCCATGTCCCAAGATGGAACAAAATGCACCTGCACCTGCAACTAGCAACGCTATAAGAGGGGTTGAGCAAAGCGGTAACATAGCCAAACAACGGTTAGCTGGGATGATGGAAAATGTGAGAGGCTTATCATGGCAATTTGGGAGGCTTGATAAACAATTGGTAGGTAGCACGACATAGCGATAACATCGAGACAACTAGCAAGCAAAGATAGTAGTGGTATCCAAGGTAACGGTCATCTTGCTTGAAATCCCACACAGAAGAAGATCGAGTCCATGAAGTAGACGAAGCAACATAGTCGAATGGATCCTCATAATCACAATGTTACCGGAACTATCGAGAAGAAGCACAATCAGAAAGAAGCAAACAACATAGTGAACAAACATCACATAGACATGGCATGATGCATAATCAATTACGATGCATGCATGTCCGGTTTAATGATTCATGGCATGGCAAGGTGCAACAAACAATACTACAATTTAAGTGGAGCTCAATATGCATGAAACACCATGGTCGAATGAGTTAGTTCACTCTCGTTTATGCTAATCATCAAATTTAAATGTTGGTTAACATGGCAAGAGGTGAATCATAAGTAAACCACACATTTAGGCAAGTTTAAATGAGGCCGGAAATAACAAACAACAAGTCTAGAAAATCCTCATGTGAATATTTTGGATTTGGTATTGTTCTTCCCTATACACAAATTTAGAGTTGTTAAACATGCAAAGTAATTCTGCCATGTTAATCTATGCATTTTCCACCCCATTTACATATAAAGTTTATTGAATTTAGAGCTACTTAGTTAGTTCTGAAATAAATCATTTTAATATGCCATTTAGCAAAATAAATGCAAACACCATTTTAAACATTTTTAACATGGATGAAAGTTGCACATTATGAAACTAGATGAAATGCATGAACTATGAGGGTTTTTACATATAATGTTTTTACATATGATGCATGTTTGTGGAGTAATTCAATGCATGAACTACGAGGGTTTTTCTGTAAAACAATAATTCCTGGATAAATGCTAAAATCGCAGCAGCAGGAAAAAAACAGAGCAGGATGAATATGGGGTGAACTGGGTTGGTGGGAGCTGCTCACATTGGTCCTGCGGAGGCGCAGGTAGCTGGGCCTTGGACACTGCGGTTGCAGTCCCTTGCATGGTTGCGGTTAATGCGAGGGAAAGGCCACAGCTTGGGGTGAAGTCCTCGCTTGTTGACTCGAGCGCGAGGATGGGACGTTTGCGGTGCTGTTGGCGGCTCGATGAAGAGGAGCAATAGCAAACTGGAGCGTCTCCAGGAGAGAAACTGAGGGAGGCGGTCCAGCCGGCGCTCGCGCAGTCAATGCGCTCGAGTGAGCTGCAGGGACGAAAAGGGTCTTGGCTTGGCGGCACTGGAGGTCAACTCTGACGGGATGCGTCAGATCTCGTGGAGGATGGTAGAATCAGAGGCGAGGAGTCCAGTTTCGGTGGGTGGCTACACTGGAGCTTGCCGGACGGGACGGGCTGGCGCGGTGGTGCCATGCAAGAGCTTGACGGCGACTGCTGTTATAGAGAACTAGAGAGAGACAGAGATTGGGAGGTGAGTAAAGGCTAGAGGAAGGAAAAGAAAGGAGAAGGGAGGAGCAGGGGAGGCGTGGTCCAGCCTAACAGAGGAAGTTGGGGCGCGGTCCTGGTGGCTGGGTGCGCCGGCGGCAACGACGCCATGGAGGGAGGAGCTCCCTCTCGATCCCACATGGAGCCAGCAGGGAGACTCTTGGTCGGGGCAGCAAAGGCTTTTTGGTGGCTTCAATCTAAGGAGCTCGGGCAGGTGGTGTGTTGAGGGATCAAGGGAGGTAGAGGATCGATGGATTGGTAGGTTGTGGTTGGCCCAATTTGGAAAACAAGGAGGAAGGTGGCGGCTTTGGTTGGAGAAGGGAGGGAGGATCTAGGAGGATCCCAAGGAAGAAGGGAGTTGGTGGCTCTGGAGTCTGTGGATGGATGGATTGGATAGGCTAGGCTAGGGTTTGATCCGATATATATATAGCAGGTGGATTAGCTTAGGGGCTATTCGGTCCCTCCGATCGTTATCGGATGGCCCGGGACAAAATGCTAGGCAAGTCCAAAGAAGAAACCGAAGATATTGTAGGGATGTTTGGGGATGATCCAGACCCATTGGTCATGACTACCCTGGTCGGGTTCTGGACAGCTTTCGGACGCGTGCAAGGGGTTTGCCAAAAGGCCATGGAGGCATGGGGTTTGATGGGCTCAAAGAAGAGAGAGAAGAGAGCGGTCCGGTTGATTTGAGCGGAGGACAAAAGAGATAAGAAAGAAGCGGCAACTACGAGCAGATGCAAGTTTAAGAAAACATGCAGATGCAATGCGCATGATGCGATGATGAAATGCAACAAGCAAATAAAACACATGAAGACAACAAAGAACGTGGAAGGCGTCTGGAGCATCGTTCTTGGGTTGTTATGGGGGGTCCGAGCTGTGAGATCGGATCAATGGGTAATAGGAGACAAGGGACACAATGTTTTACCCAAGTTCGGGCCTTCTCTAGGATGTAAAACCCTACGTCCTACTCTTGTTTATATTGTGGGTGTATCAAAGTACAGACTTGATCTACCTCGAGACCGTAAGTTGTGGACTAAACCCTAAGGCTAATGATGATGATAGTCAATGTCCCACTACAGGCTAAACCCTCCGGTTTATATAGGCATCAGGGTCTAGTGTTACACATGGTCGGTTGCCATCTAGGAGTTACATGTTGAACTTAATTTATGTCATTGGAGTACCCCGTAAAGTCCTCAGTAGAGTCCGATATGATTACGCCACAGGTTCGAGGCCTCCAGGGTCCTTCCTCATCAACAGGCTATCAGTCTAGCCCATGGACAAGATCAACTAGGCTGGGAACCCCTAGTCCAGGACACTATCAGTAACCCCTAAACTTGTCTTCGAAGCCGAGTATGCAATCTTGTTAGGGTAAATGTCTTCGGCTTGAGAGCCTTCAGCTTAGCAGGCAAGTTCCTCTCAACGCTCCAGACTAAGCTCCCACTCGAAGCTTGTAAATCCCCAAGTCGCTAGCACAACCCTTCCATTAGGAGATAAACCATCCAACCATGAATCCCTGAAACAATCTTCCTTTATTTGAAGGGCAGAGCTCGATTAGTCTCGAAGACCATAAGCACAAGCGTGTTTGGTGGTCAATTAGTGACAACTTTTTCCGAAGCGTCGCCGCCTATGACATCATATGCGCCAGTTATTGTTTAATTGAATCGCGGTTCGAGGTAACCCTCTCATTGGCACATCTTATCAAAGAGTTAATCATGCCCCACATTTTCGGGGATATCATCAACCAATTGATTTACCCAATGCGGCTATAATGGCATGATAAGCCAAAACGTGGCAATTTTTATGGTGTAGCGGAGGGGGCGAGTCATCTTTTTTACTTATAAAGAGAAGAGGATAACAAATCTTCCTCCCTACACTGTCATTCTGCTCCAGCGCCCAAATCTCCCAAGCTCCAGCGCCTCATTCCCGTTCCCAGGGCCCAAATACATCTTCAGCTTCTGTATCTCGCATCCATGGCCGAGGCAGATCTGAAGGGGAGGTGGGAAGCCTCCAAGGTCATCGACGCCACCATCAGCGAGCTTCGGGCAGCGGTATACCTTCCCGCAGATGCTGCCTGCAGGGCTCCAGAGCCCAACCAGCGCGTCCCCACTTGCAAGCCGGGGGAGTGGGTTGTATGCATCCCCCACCTCGTCCAAAGTCGGGGGTTCCCCTACACCCCTTCATGCAAGGGATTCTCTTCTTCTACAAGCTAGATTCCATAATCTAGCCCAGAAATCCATCATGCACCTCACCACCTTCATCATGTGCAAGGCTTTCCTGCACGTGGAACCGCACTTCGGCCTATGGCGGAAGATGTTCTACATCAAGCCAAAGAGCAGCGGTGTAAACTTCACTGTGTGCGGGGTTCTATCCTCTGTTCTCCGCTATTTCTGTTGTTTTCCTTTGCATCATGAAGGAAGCGGTAGTACCGCTCCCGAAGCAGTAGTGCCGCTTGTGTGCAGGCTGAGAAGTGAGTAACGGTTGGATTTGTTCCCTGCTATAAAAGGGGGTCTTCTTCCTCAAGAAGACTTACCTCTTCCTTCCACAAACTCCATAGTTGCTCCAAAGCAAATTTTCGCGCGATCTCTCTCCCTAGCCAATCAAACTTGTTGATTTTCTATGGATTGGTTGAGAAGGCCCCGATCTACACTTCCATTAAGATAATTTTGATCCCCCCCCACTAATCTGTTGCGAATCTTGTTACTCTTGGGTGTTTGAGCACCCTAGACGGTTGAGGTCTGATACGTCTCCAACGTATCTATAATTTTAATTGTTCCATGTTGTTATATTATAATTCTTGGATGTTTCACAATCATTTTATAGAAACTTTATATAATTTTTTGGGACTAACCTATTGACATAGTGCCCAGTGTCGGTTGTTGTTTTTTGCTTGTTTTTTACTTAGCAGAATATCCCTATTTGTCAGATTACGGGTTCCGCAAACCCTTGAGAGGTTCAAACTATGGGGTGCGTGCGGAAATCTCAACCTACACAGCCTGCCTACTCGCGATCCTCCTAAGCCTAGTGCGACAAGCTCAAAGAGACAGAGTGACACAACAGTTTATCCTGGTTCGGGCCACCTTGCGGTGTAATGCTCTACTCCAGCGTTTTGGTGGATTGCCTCAAGGGGCCGAGGATGAACTAGTAGAGTGGATGAACTGGCCTCAGGAGGTGAGGTGTTCTTGAGCTCAAGGGAGCTAGTGTGGTGTGAGCTAGTTCAACTTATCTTGCCTCTATGGTGGTGGCTAGTACTATTTATAGTTGCATTGGTCCTCTTCCCAAATGTTGGCGGGAAGGGATCCCAAAACGGCCGGATGTGAAAGGGTACAAGTAGTACAACTTATCCTGACAAAAGTAGTCTTCGCCTGCGAAAAGCATCTTGTTGTGACGCTGCGGTGGGCTTGTCGATGACCTCTGTCCTGGCGGTCTTGGTCTTGTTGCACCAGAATGGAAACCTTTGGCTGATTCCTCGGGACTCCACGCTTGTGGCCTGCCTCCTTTGCACCGAAGAGGAAACCTGCGCTCTGCGCCCGCCTAGCTCCCGCCTGGCCTTGGTCGTCATGGCTCACGTCAGCTGAGCTTCGTGAGGTAAACCTTGCATAGAACAGTCCACCCCTCGGGAGCCAGCCTGAGGAGGCCGATCCCCTCGGGGGTCTTGGCATCGTCCGCCTCGCGAGCCTTGGCCCCTTGCGAGGGTCTCGAGTTGTTGATGTTGAAGCTGGGCCGTACCAGGCCGTCGATGGAGCCATGTGGTGGGCCGCAGGTAGGTAGGGCTCGATACCCCCATATCCAGGACGCCGACAGTAGCCCTTGGGCCCAAGGCGTGCTCGGACTTGGCTTCCAGGCAAAGCCAAAGGGCAAGTGCGGAGCGCCGCGGGCCCTCACTGCTTGCGGCCTTGTTGACGTGTGGTGATTTGATGGGACGTGGGCAACTCCGCTTCCCCACACTGCCTCGGCAACTGTTTCTATCTTACAAAAGGGCCACCATCCGTCGCCAGGCTTTCATTGCCCCTTCTTTGTCTTGCTCCAGATCCGCTTCTCCCAGCAGCGGAAGAACTCACCAGATCTGCCGATTTTCCCCTCCATTCCTTTGCTCAATGGCCGCTGAGAAGACCACGGCCTCAGCTTCGGCTGCCGGCTCCGCCTGGTACGAGATGGCGCTGCTTGCACCCTCCGTGGCCAGGGGGAAGCTCCAGATGGCGCTCCTCCCGACGGTGAGTGAGGACAATGAGTGGAAGGGGACAGAGCTCCGGGTCGTCACTGCCGCGCCGGAGCCCGCTAAGAACACTTTCTTCCCTTTATTCCCTTTCTCCCGCTTCTTCTACGCCGTTCTTCATCAATATGGCCTCCATGCGCTCCACATTCATGCCAACTCCATCCTCCTACTGTCCATTTTCGCCTTCTACTATGAGGCGTTCGTGGGGGTGATGCCCTCCGTCACCATGCTCTTCCATTTCTTCTTCCTTCGCATGACTGGTGACCATCCGGTTGGGTGCTGTCAGGACCCCGACTCAATGCCACATCGATCTAGCATGTAACACCTCATATCACTTTGCGGCCTCATGCACGGTATTCCCGCGGGTGTCGCCTTACCTTTGCCAGGGACCGTTTGTCAGGACCCCGACTCGATGTCACATCGATCTAGCTGGTAACACCTCATATCACTTTGCGGCCTCACGCACGGTATTCCACGGGTGTCGCCTTACCTTTGCCCGGGACCGTTTGCGCCTTTTGGCTCACGTATATGATAGTGTCACTAGCATCCATATGATAAAGAGCCCGGGCTGACATGACTAGTCGTAAACCCAAAGTGGCACAGACTTACAGGGACAGGCATCCATGACCTAGCTCCGAACGTGTCGGTCATCAGCAAATGGGTCCGGGCTGTAGCACTGGGCTAGCAGGACTCCGGTAAACCGGGCTGTAGCGGGCTAATAGGACTCCGGTACTCAAAGCGTGACATTTCCCCGAAGGGACAGACACAGGAACGAAGAAGGACACATGCCGGCCAGCCTAAGTGTTCCAGAGCAGTAGCAAGCTACCATGGCTCAGCGGTAACACTAGGAGACATTTCCCGGTAAGAGAGGCTACTAAAGATAAACAACTAGATAGTCAGATCCCACACATACCAAGCATTTCAATCATACACACAATATGCTCGATATGTGCAAATACAACGAAGCATCACAACATGACTCTACGACACAAGTACTTTATTTAAGGCTCAGGGAGCCATACATAACATACACAAAGGTACGGGTCTCACGACCCAACATACAAGTCATACAGTCATACAAACCAGCAGCGGAAGTACATTGTCTGAGTACAGACAACTAGTAAAATAAAAGAGGCTTGGAAAGCCTAGCTATACTACGTGGTCCATCACAAGCTCAGGGTCACCACCTGGGTCTTTAGCCTACTCGTTGATGTCAACGTCTACATAGAACCCATCAGAAGGGGTTGCAGTGTCTTCTGTAAAAATGTAGATTATAGCAACATGAGTACAAAGGTACTCAGCAAGACTTACATCAGATCCTACATACATGCATAGTATCAAGAAGGGTTGGTGGAGTTATTGCAGCAAGCCAGCTTTGACTCTTGGCTAGACTATCCTACGATACTCCAACTTGAAATGGTTTTGCGCACACGAGTCCACTATTCACCACTTCAATACACTACCGAGGATCCACCTCCGTCTTCCTACGGAAGAGCCATCCTCGGCACTCACACTTATCTTGAGGCTTTTAGTAGTTTCCATTTACTTGTCTATGAACTGTATAGGCAACCAAGTAGTCCTTTACCGCGGACGCGGCTATTCGAATAGATCATGTTAACCCTGCAGGGGTGTACTTCTTCATACATGTTTCCACCACTTAGCGTCTGCACACGACATGTGCTCGGCAGACTTCAAGCGAAAGCCGACGTGGGTGTAGACCACGACCTACCTAAACACTTAAGCCTCTAGTCCAGGTTTATCGCCTATTCAGGTTCCATCCGCAGGGAGTCCGGCCGAGGTTTCCCATACGGCCCCGAACGATGTGAACAAGGTTCCCGAGATACCTAACGGGTATTCGGTACACCCGGCCACGTACCTACCGCATCACAGCCCACCCCTACGGTCAGTGCTGTCCATGGCCTCCAGTAGGCTACAAACACCAGAAACTACTTGCAACTCCTGGACAGAGAGCTAGGGTGAATAAGAAGTCGAGCGGGGTCATATTTCAGGGCCCAATGCATGGTAGTAGCTGTATCTTAAATCACATATACAGATCTCAGTGCTTAAGGTCGGCTTCAATGAAACAACCCACCATGTACTCCTACATGGCCTCTCATCGATACCTTTACCAAATCGTGTTCACCACACCACTCTCATTACCGACATAAACATTTCACTCTAGCCCATCACCTAGATGAACCAGACCTGACACGACTCTAAGCATAGCAGGCATAGCAAGGTAGGAACAACACATACACATGGCTCAATCAACTCCTACACATGCTAGTGGGTTTCATCTAGTTACTGTGGCAATGACAGGTCATGCAGAGGAAATGGGTTCAACTACCGTAGCACACATCAGTTTGAAACGCGTTGTCTTAATGCAGTAAAAGAGAGCAGGAGCGAGAACATGGGATTGTATCGATGTGATCAAATGGTTGGTTGCTTGCCTGATGGTTCGATGCACTGATACGGTTCTTCGTTAGGGTAATCACGGTACTCCTCGGAGGCAGAACCTGTCGTAAAGGACAGCGATGCACAAACATCACCAAACAATATGCGACAATATGATGCATGCATGAAACATGGCAATATGAGTGTGTTGGGCTAATGCAACTAAAACCAGAAGGGTTTGAACAAATTTGAATCAAAGATTCAAATTTCAAACTCAAACATGGCCTTTTAAAGTGCTTTTCCTTGTTCTGCTTAAAACATCAATTTAACTTGTTTGATCATGCATGAAAATAGTACAGATGGATAGATTGGATTTTTCTGATCATTTTTCATATATAATTTGTCTAATTTGGAGTTACAGAATAAAAGTTATGAATTTTTGAAGTTTAAATAATATTCTAGAATTTCCTGATTAAATTTAAATCCAGAAATTATAATTACTGCGCCAGCATGACGTCAGCATGACGTCAGTGGTCAACTGCGGCTGGCTGGAGTCAAACCTGACGTGTGGGGTCCACACGTCAGTGACAGGGGGTTAAACAGGTTTAAATTAATCCTAATTAGGGATTAGTGGCGCTGGGGCCCACTGGTCAGTGTCAGGGGGTTAACTAACAGTGGTTAGCACTAATCCTAATTAGCTACAGGGCTGGGCCCACCTGTCAGGGACTCAGGGGGTGTCCTGCCGTGGTCAAAGTGGGTCAAACCCACCGGCGACGTGACGCCGGCGAGGTCCGAGACGGCGGCGCGACGCGGGATCGCGCTACAGGGCACGGGCGAGGCCGTGCTTGGGCTCGTTGGAAAGCTCTTGCTCCCGCGCGTCGAACGGTGGCCGTGGATGGGCCTGGGGTGGCCGGAGTCGACGGCGGCGAGCTCGGCTGCGGCCGCCGGAGTTCGGGTGCGGTCGGGATCGGTGTTGCAGGGGGTTTGGGGAGGCGTTAGCGCGTGCTGCGTACTCCTAGTGAGGTGTGGAGCACGATAGTGTGCTCGGTTGGGTGCTACGGTGACCGTGGCCACGACGGCGACATCGCCGGCGGCGTGGAGCTCTCGGCCAAGGTGGGGCTACGGCCTAGAGGTCGGAAGAGACCAGGGGAGAAGGGGGAAACGATCCGGGGGCTCACCGCGGAGCTGCAGGGATGGTTAGCGGGCTCGGGAACGCGCTGGAGACGACGAATTCGACGGCGACGATGGTCGGAGCCCGAAGAGGGGAACGGCGACGTGGCGGCGATGCAGGGCTTCCGGGGAGCTGTGGGTCGGTGGAGAGGGAAGAGGGGGTCGTGGCGGAGCTTCTGAGCTAGTCGGGGGAGCGAGGGGTGGCCGGAGACGGCTGCTGTGGCGAACGGCGGCGAGGGTGGTGTTCGGCCGTGTGAGAGAGAGAGCGAGGGAGAGGAGGGAAGAACTGCGGGAGAGTGAGAGAGAGCAGGGGGGAGGCGTGGCGTCGTCCAGGGGCATCGAGGCGAGGAGGGGAGGGCAGGCAGGCAGGGAGAGAGGTGGCGTGGCGCGGTGGCGCGCGCGCGCGCCGGCCACACTCCCCTCCCTCTGTCGGGACGAAGACGACAGAGGAGGGAGGTGGGCTGGGCCGGCTGCTGGCTGGGCCAGCCAGCTGGCTGGGCCGCACAGTGGAGGAGCCCAGGTAAGCTCCTCCTGTTATTTATTTCTGTTTTTTCTAATTTCTGACATTTGTTTTGATCTAAATAATATATTAAATCATTTATTTAACTTATGCCAATTTTTGCAGGAGCTAGATATATTATTCCAGAGCTCCTTTATAAATGGCATAATATTTGGACATATATTAATATATATAAATAATATATTTCCAATGCAAATAATTATGCATTAATTCCAAATGCCCAAAATAAATACCTATGAGCTCTTAAAAATATTGGTTTGATTTTTATCTCTGTCCAATATTTTCAGAGAGCAACATGAGCATTTTCTTGGACCTTTTTGGAGAAGTTTTTATTTGGATCATTTTCAAAATGATTCTGAGGGTTTCACAGATCCCCATTTCAAATTAAATGGAAATTTAAACATGATGCACACACTCTGATGCATGACTAGCTAGGGTGTGACACCGTTTGCGCCTTTTGGCTCACGTATATGATGATGTCGCTAGCATCCATATGATAAAGAGCCCGGGCTGACATGACTAGTCGTAAACCCAAAGTGGCACAGACTTACAGGGACAAGCATCCATGACCCAGCATCGAACGTGTCGGTCATCAGCAAGTGGGTCCGGGCTGTAGCACTGGGCTAGCAGGACTCCGGTAAACCGGGCTGTAGCGGGCTAACAGGGCTCCGGTACTCAATGCGTGACATTTCCCCAAAGGGACAGACACAGGAACGAAGAAGGACACATGCCGGCCAGCCTAAGTGTTTCGGAGCAGTAGCAAGCTACCATGGCTCGGTGGAAACACTAGGAGACATTTCCCGGTAAGAGAGGCTACCAAAGATAAACAACTAGATGGTCAGATCCCACACATACCAAGCATTTCAATATCATACACACAATATGCTCGATATGTGCAACTACAACATGGCATCACAACATGACTCTACGACTCAAGTAGTTTATTCAGTAGGCTCCGAGGAGCGAGATATTACAAACAGGGGTCTCACGACCCAACATTCAGAGCATACAAATCAAAGCACAAGCGGAAGCTATCATGTCTGAGTACAGACATCTATAAATGAAAAAGGCTAAGAAGCCTGACTATCTACCAAATCCTGCCGAGGCACAAGATCGTAGCTGAGGTAACAAGCTAAACGTCGAAGTCCACGCGGAACTACTAGCGAGACCGAAGTCTCTCTGCAAAAACATAAAATAGGCAAACGTGAGTACAAATGTACCCAGCAAGACTTACATCAGAACTAACTACATATGCATCATTATCAACAAAGGGGATGGTGGGGTTTAACTGCAGCAAGCCAGCTTTGACTCGGTGGCTATCCTAAACTACGACTGCGAGTAACTCTTTTGAGGTGGCGCACACGAGTCCACATATTCACCAACCAATACACCACTATGGAACCGCTCCCGTCTCCCTACGAGAACGCCATCCATAGCACTCACGCTTATCTTGCGTATTTTAGAGTATCCACTTTCACTTGTCTATGAACTGATATAAGCAACCCAGAAGTCCTTTTCCGCGGACACGGCTATTCGAATAGATGATATTAACCCTGCAGGGGTGTACTTCTTCATACATGTTTCCACCACTTAGCGTCTGCACACGACATGTGCTCGGCAGACTTCAAGCGAAAGCCGACGTGGGTGTAGACCACGACCTACCTAAACACTTAAGCCTCTAGTCCAGGTTTATCGCCTATTCAGGTTCCATCCGCAGGGAGTCCGGCCGAGGTTTCCCATACGGCCCCGAACGATGTGAACAGGGTTCCCGAGATACCTAACGGGTATTCGGTACACCCGGCCCCGTACCTACCGCATCACAGCCCACCCCTACGGTCAGCGCTGTCCACGGCCTCCAGTAGGCTACAAACACCAGAAACTACTTGCAACTCCTGGACGGAGAACTAGGGTGAATAAGAAGTCGAGAGGGTCCATTGGTTTCGGGCCCAATGCATGGTAGTAGCTGATTCTTAAATCACACATACAGATCTCAGTGCTTAAGGTCGGCTTCAATGAAACAACCCACCATGTACTCCTACATGGCCTCTCATCGATACCTTTACCAAATCGTGTTCACCACACCACTCTCATTACCGACATAATCATTTCACTCTAGCCCATCACCCAGATGAACCAGACCTGACACGACTCTAAGCATAGCAGGCTTAGGAAGGTAGGAACAACACATACATATGGCTCAATCAACTCCTACACATGCTAGTGGGTTTCATCTAGTTACTGTGGCAATGACAGGTCATGCAGAGGAAATGGGTTCAACTACCGTAACACACAGCAGTTTGAATCGCGTTGTCTTAATGCAGTAAAAGAGAGCAGGAGCGAGAACATGGGATTGTATCGATATGATCAGATGGTTGGTTGCTTGCCTGATGGTTCGTTGCACGGATACGGTTCTTCGTTAGGGTAATCACGGTACTCCTCGGGGACAGATCCTGTCGCAAAGGACATCGATACACAAACATCACCAAACAATATGCAACAATATGATGCATGCATGAAACATGGCAATATGAGTGTGTTGGGCTAATGCAACTAAAACCAGAAGGGTTTGAACAAATTTGAATCAAGGATTCAAATTTCAAATTCAAATATGGCCTTTTAAAGTGCCTTTTCTTGTTCTGATTAAAACATCAACTTAACTTGTTTGATCATGCATGGAAATGGTACAGATGGATAGATTGGATTTTTCTGATCATTTTTCATATATAATTTGTCCAATTTGGAGTTACAGAATAAAAGTTATGAATTTTTGAAGTTTAATTAATATTCTGGAATTTCCTGATTTAATTCAACGCTGTCAGGACCCCGACTCGATGTCACATCGATCTAGCCGGTAACACTTCATATCACTTTGCGGCCTCACGCACGGTATTCCCACGGGTGTCGCCTTACCTTTGCCCGGGACCGTTTGCGCCTTTTGGCTCACGTATATGATAGTGTCGCTAGCATCCATATGATAAAGAGCCCAGGCTGACATGACTAGTTGTAAACCCAAAGTGGCACAGACTTACAGGGACAGGCATCCATGACCCAGCTTCGAACGTGTCGGTCATCAGCAAGTGGGTCCGGGCTGTAGCACTGGGCTAGCAGGACTCCGGTAAACCGGGCTGTAGCGGGCTAACAGGACTCCGGTACTCAAAGCGTGACATTTCCCCGAAGGGACAGACACAGGAACGAAGAAGGACACATGCCGGCCAGCCTAAGTGTTCCAGAGCAGTAGCAAGCTACCATGGCTCGGTGGAAACACTAGGAGACATTTCCCCGTAAGAGAGGCTACTAAAGATAAACAACTAGATGGTCAGATCCCACACATACCAAGCATTTCAATAACATACACACAATATGCTCGATATGTGCAAATACAACATGGCATCACAACATGACTCTACGACTCAAGTAATTTATTCAATAGGCTCCGAGGAGCGAGATATTACAAGCATGGGTCTCATGACCCAACACTCAGAGCATACAAATCAAAGCACAAGCGGAAGCTATCATGTCTGAGTACAGACAACTATAAATGAAAAAGGCTGAGAAGCCTGACTATCTATCAGATCCTGCCGAGGGCACAAGATCGTAGCTGAGGTATCAAGCTAAACGTCGAAGACCACGCGGAATTACTAGTGAGACTGAAGTCTCTCTGCAAAAACATAAAATAGGCAAACGTGAGTACAAATGTACCCAGCAAGACTTACATCAGAGCTAACTACATATGCATCATTATCAACAAAGGGATGGTGGGGTTTAACTGCAGCAAGCCAGCTTTGACTCGGTGGCTATCCTGAACTACGACTGCAAGTAACTCTTTTGAGGTGGCGCACACGAGTCCACATATTCACCATATCAATACACCACTATGGAATCGCTCCCGTCTCCCTACGAGAACGCCATCCATAGCACTCACGCTTATCTTGCGTATTTTAGAGTATCCACTTTCACTTGTCTATGAACTGATATAAGCAACCCAGAAGTCCTTTTCCGCGGACACGGCTATTCGAATAGATGATGATAACCCTGCAGGGGTGTACTTCTTCACACACGCTCTCACCACTTACCGCCGTTTACACGACATGTACTCGGCAACCTTCAAGCGGAAGCCCAACGTGGGTGTCGGCCACGGCCTGCCTAAACACTCAAGTCTCTAGTCCAGGTTTATCGCCTATTCGGGTTCCATCCATGAGGAGATCCGGCCGGAGTTTCGCTCACAGCCCCAAACGATGTGAACAGGGTTCCGTGACACCAAACGGGCGCCCGGTTTACCCGGCCACGTGCCTACCGCATCACAGCCCACCCCTACGGTCAGCGCTGCGCACGGCCTCCAGCATACTACAAACACCAGAAACTACTTGCAACTCCTGGACAGAGGACAAGGGTGATTAAGAAGCCGAGAGGGTCCATTGGTTTCGGGCCCAATGCGTGGTAGTAGCTGAATCATGGATCACAAACACAGAACTCGGTTCCTGAGGATGGCTTCAATGAGACAACCCACCATGTACTCCTACATGGCCTCTCACCGCTACCTTTACCAAATCGTGTTCACACACTTAGCTCACACACAGTAGGACATGTTCACACACCTCTGATTCATCCCCGATGAATCAGACCTGACTCAACTCTAAGCAGTAGCAGGCATGACAAACAAGCATGAATGAGTAGGCACAACAGGGCTCAAACAACTCCTACTCATGCTAGTGGGTTTCATCTTTTTACTGTGGCAATGACAGGTCATGCAAAGGATAAAGGGGTTCAGCTACCGCAGCAAGTAAAAGAGAGCAGGAGCGAGAGAGTGGGATTTTATCGGAATGAACAAGGGGTTTTTGCTTGCCTGGCACTTCTGAAGATAACATTGAGTCTTCATCAGTGTCAACGATCACATCATCGGTATCACGTCTATCGAGAGGGGACAAATACCGGCAACACAAAAGGGAACACAAGCAATGCAATGCACAATATGATGCATGATCATGACATGGCAAAATGAATGTGTTTTGAGCTAATGCAACTAGCAACAGATTAAATGAAGTTGGTTTGAATACAAGATTCAAATTCAAACTCCATATGTGATTATTTAAATGCCCTTTATATGATTTGTGCTAAACAGCATCTATAAGTTGTTCTAACATGCATGAAAATGGTACAGATGGATTCCTTGAATTTTTCTGATAATTTTTCATATATAAATTATTTAATTTGGAGTTACGGTTGAATTACTATGAATTTTTGAAGTTTTGAACATTTTCTGGAATTTCCTGAATAATATAAATCCAGAAATGAATTATGGCGTCAGCACCACGTCACGGTGACGTCAGCAGGGTCAACTAGGCTGGCTCGGGTCAAACTTGACGTGTGGGGGCCACACGTCAGTGACACAGGACCTAATCCCGGTCAAACCCAGCGCTGACTGGGGTTTGACCAGGGGTGGGGCCCACAGTCAGTGGCCTAGGGGGTTGGTTAGTGCGTCATTAGTGGCTAATGACAGCGCCACGTCACTGGCCACCGGAGTTCGGCCGGCGGCGACCTGAAACGCGGCGGATGTTCACCGGGGTTGCGCTACGGGCGGCGGCTGGACGCGCGAAGGCCACCAGAAGGTAGCCCGTACACGGCCGCACCTAGCTGGCTGCACGAGGGGCCGCGGGGTGGCCGGAGACGACGGCGGCGAGCACTTCCGCGGTGGCCGGAGTTCGGGCGCGAACGGTGGCGAAGCTACGGCACACTAGAGGAGAAAACGAGGAGGGCTACGTGCTCCTGGGGGTTCACCGAGCACGGTGACGTGCTCAGGCGCGGGCTGCGGTGGCCCTGGCCACGGCGGCGCCATGGCCGGCGGCGATGGGGTTTCGGTCTTGGTGGATAACCTAGCTACGGCGCGCGAACGATGAAACAGAGAGGGGGAAACGGACGGAGAGCTCACGTAGACCCTGTAGAGGTGGACGGCGAGCTTGAGGGAGGCCGGACGGGGACGAATTTGACGGCGGCGATCCGCGGTGGCCGAGGAGGGGAACGGCGAAGCTTGCCCCATCCAGGGCTTCCGGCGCCTTCCGTCTTGGTGAGGAGGAAGAGGGAGGACCGGCGGAGCTTTGGGAGGCGTCGGGGAGGCGAGGCGGTGGTTGTGGCCGCTGCGAACGGCGTCGGTGGCGACGGGTCCGTTCGGGCGAGTGAGGGAGAGAGGAAGCAGAGGAG